>NW_010334108.1:0-329 GCF_000700745.2 Antrostomus carolinensis
AGCCAGCCTCCACTTCGTCTTCCTGCAAAAACTCTTAAGCCCCAGGAAGGACAGACGGGTCTCGCAGGCACAGTCACTCGGCCCAAAGACGGTTGTTACCCACAGCACACGGCTTGTAAGATCCCCTCCCGCAGCTGAGTGTGAGGGTAGCGCTGAAGGTGGGGCAGGAGGGAACACCCAGGCCTGGCACTGACGGGTGTCCCTGTCACCTGAGCTCATCACAGCCACCCAGGCAGAGCTCCCAGCCCCACGGCCAGCACCGTGCACCCACCCGGCCACGAGCCCCCGTGCCCCTGCAGCCAGGGAGAGACCCCCACCCACCCCCGGCA
>NW_010334108.1:381-2201 GCF_000700745.2 Antrostomus carolinensis
GGTGCAGGGGTGCCAGGCTCCTACACCGTCATGAATCAGAGTCTGAACTGGAACCGGCTGAAAGAAGTAAACATCTAGGATGTGGTATGCAGCCCTCGCTCTGTCTCTCACAGGTCAGAGCCGTGTCCCTTGGTACCTGGGAAGTGCAGACTTTTGTTGCCTGACAGGCTTTCCACAATGCGACGGTGCTTGAGTGACGCCATCCTGGTGGAAGTCCTCCCACAGAAACCATGGCTGCAACCTTCCACTTTCACTTGGATTTTAATTGCCTTCTTGAGATCCGCCCTAAATGCCAAGGAGACGTCATGCCAGTGCTTTGCCCCCACTTTGCCAAATGCAAAGCTATAATTAAATTTTAACTCACAAATAAATTATTCATGTTTTTATACCATGCGTGATGAATTACTTTAAACCAAAAGCAAAACCAAAAAAAATTTGGCTTAATTATGGCAGACAAACATGATCCTGCCCTGGGAAAAGCCAATTCACTGGGGAGAAAATGGTACCGAAGGTAAGAATATTGTCTTTAATTACACTCTTGCACTACAGGCTGCCGCAAAGTATGTCATTTCTTCATCATGAATGCTTGTCTAAAAATAAAAACAGAGATAAGATTCTGAACTTAGTGTTCTTCCATTTCCCTTTGCATGAAACTTCATCCCTGGAAAGAGAAGGAGTTGAAATCCAGCAATGTCCCACCCAGCCACGTGGCCTCTTTATTTTGGGCTGCTGGCATGAGTAGGGTCAAGGTGGGACAAGACGAGCCCCTGTGTGTCCTCCCTCTTCCTCGCCCCCCGAATGGCAGCGCACCCGGGGGTAGGTTTGCTCTGGTGGGAGACCCTTGCCCCGGGAGGTGCTGTTCTGTCTGGGGGCAGCAGCGCAGCCCCTGAAGCCCCTCGGTGCCAGGTGCCACAGCAGCAGCCTTTGTGCCCATGGCTGCAGGACAGACCATGGGGGACATTGCACAGTTTTCTGGGAAGAAAAGGTGGGATGATGGGAGCAAACCTACTTGAGCTGAGCAACCATTCCTTCCCCACCTCCCCTGGGACCTTTGCTTTGTGCTGCCCTGGCCAGGTGGGGACAAAGGGGCAACATGAAAGACCTGGGGGAGTATTCACAGGGTGCCTGCAGGGTTCAGCCTGGCTATAACCACATCCCCACCTCCTGACACTAGAGGCAAAGGTGAGTTATTCACCCTTTAACATCAGCTGTCCCACCAGCCCAGGGATCTGCAGCAATTGCCCTGGAGACCTACCTGTTACCATTGTGGGGCCAAGCCCCAGCTTCCAGCTTCACCCAGCACCGTCCAGCCTCTTGACCAGTCACCTGGAGGGATGCAAGAGCAGCCAAGGCAGGTCCGTGCTGGGTTTGGGGAGCTCAGATAAGGCATTACCAGCCCAGCAATCTGACTTGCTGTCTGAACCTGTGTGCAGCTACAGCTGGAAGAGGGCAAACGCCAGCAGGCAGCTGAAATTAGCCTTTCCCTCCTGCCCAACTGCAGCCAGAGCTCACTCCCCAACCATGCAGCTGCCATAACTGGGACACCAGCACACGTCGCTGCCACGCAGACCGTCCCCAACACACCAGCAGCTCCGCTCTCTGCCGGGGGAAACTCTGTCTGGAAAGAGAACAAACCCCTGGGAAGTGAAACCGCTGCCCGCAGCCAGCCCGAGCCAGGAGCTCCCCGTCTCCAGGGGAGGAAGCGGACGGCCAGCACGCGCCCAGCACGGGCACTGCCGCAGGCTGGCAGCCAGCAGCCATCCTCACCGCTGAGCTGAGCTGCTTCTGGTGCCCCAGGCTGCTTCCAGGCCCCGCGGGGG
>NW_010334108.1:2314-7640 GCF_000700745.2 Antrostomus carolinensis
CCCTTTTTGGGCCACCTCACTGGGGCTGGGGCAGGCAGCGGCTCGACCTTGCTCTGAGCCCCAGCCAGGCTGAGGCACCAGCGGGCAGCACAGGGAAGAGCAGCTTGGGTGTGTTTGGTTACTACCAGGGGCTCTTTCTACACCCGCAGTGCTGCCCTGGGCTGCCAGTGAGCTCCCCTGCTCCTTCCTCACCCCCTGCAGCAGCCCCAGCCCTGCCCTCCCCCTGCACTGTTCACCTGCGCTTAATAACATTTTCAGGACTGTTTTAGACCCACACTCTGGGAATCTCGGGGGATGTTTGTGCATGACATCACCCTCCCCCTCCCGTAAATCAGGCACTGGGCCGTGCATAGCCGTGACCCATTCATGACAGGGATAAAATCCAGATGTTCCAGCGCTACGTGCAGCTGGGTCATTTCCTTTTTTGGCTAAAAACGTGAGGCTCTTGAGGCTGACTGAAAGAGGAGCCCGGGGGCCCTTTGTACAGAAACCTTTTGTGGTTAATCCCTGGAAACAGCACTGCAGAAACAAGGGTTTGTGGTGCTGCTGCTGGAAGAGGGTTCAGCTGGAAACACCCCTGGGCTGGAGCTGCAGCAGCAAAACCAGAGCCGGGTGCAGGTCACAGGGCAGCAACAAAAATCTTACTTTAAAAGCCCCATTAACTGCCAGAGCAGGAGCCTTTGAAGGAGCCAGGAATGGGCACACACAGAGCTGGTGCCCTGGTCCCCCAGGGACCCCGCGGGCTGTGCCCATCGTGCCACCAGCACAGCGGCTGCAGGAGCAGAGCCACTGTGCAGGGGGAAGGGAGCCGGGTGCTGGGGGCCGGGGCAGCCAAGCCCAGAGGAAGTTGTGGCAGCTGTTAGTAAATGCAAAGGAATCTGTGGAAAATAGTTTCAGATGTTAGGGGAATAAACAGCTCCCCGGCTGATAAAAGTGAGTAATGAGCACGCACGGCTTGGGGAAGGCTGCCAGAAGACCACCATTACCCCAACTGGAGACCCCACCAAACCTCCTCCTGAGTGCCTACCTGTGCGGACTGGGGGTGCATGTGGCAGGGGAAGGACGCCCGTCTGCACCGGGGACACGATTCAGTATCGCAGCGATCCCGAGCAGCATCCTGGCTGCTGTGGAGCCCGACCCCACAGCCAGCCCGGAGGCATCGCACCGGGGCAGCGCCGGCATCAGCCGAGTCCTGCTCAGGCCTGTCCTGCGGAACAGCCTGCCTGGACAGACAGCAGGCACGGACAGACAGGCAGCCCCAGAGCAGGAAGAGGGAGCTGCTGTTCCTCTGCCATAACCCACAGGATGGTACAGCTGATGCTGGGCTGTGGTTTGGGGAGGCATGAGCCTCGCAGGGATCGGCTGTCCTCGGTCTGGGGTCAGGGCTGGGGACAAGGCTGAACCCCGATTCAGACAGCGCTCTGCCCTGTGCCTGCTGCTTGAGAAACACATGAGAGCAAGCGTCACTAAAACGGTTTATTATATAAAGCCGTAGGAAATACACAGGAGGCTGAGCTTTAGGACACTTCCTTCTAGAGACTGCTCCAAGCTCCTCAGAACAGCAAACACACAAACTCTGATTTGCCTGCATCAAAGCTTTCAAACAAAGGTTCAACAAGGATCTGCATACAGAGTTAATAACACTTCAACATGCATAACATTTTCTGTTCCTAAGTGAAGCCGGGGCGGGGGCTAGCCCCCTCATCCTGCAGTTGGTTACAAAATTACAGATATTCATGACAAAAGAGTACAAAAGGGAAAAAAAAAACCCCAAAAAACACAAGAAGATGCTTCCAGAAAAGCATGTGGCTGTCTAAGCAGGAAAGCAGGGTCAGCGTAAGTGCCCCAGCAAGACAGAAGCAGAAGGGATGTAGAGATGAGGCACGCGTGAGCGTCCCACTGCAGAGGGGCCTTAGGGGGCCCAGGGCCAGCTCAGCCAGTGGGCAAGGACGGCTGAAGCCCCTGTCTGAGTCTGGGATGGCTCAGGATGTCCTGTTTTGCAGCTGGGGACAAGGCAGGGACTTGGGAGATGCAAAGCCCCTCCTCAGGGCAGCCCAGGTGCCACCTTTGCTTTGCCTCTCATCTGGGACACAGCAAGGGATGAGTGTGGCCCGTGGGGGACTGCCACTCCCTGCCCACCAGGGTGGGGGGACACTCAGCCCTGGCAGGACCAGGCTGTGGACACCCTCAGCTGACTCCATGCTGGACCTCTGTGTTCCCACAGACCTTCCCCTCCAGCATTCCCAGCAGCCACAGCCTGTGGCAACGCCCCCCTCCCCAAATTAACGGAAGGTCTTCAGTGTTCCCTGTGCCATTGGGCTCAGGGAGGCAGCCCCCGTCCCACGGTTCCCCGTGAGAGGGATGGAGCAGGAATAAAGCCCTCAGTGCTCTCAGCCTTCAGCACACCCTTCTCTGGGGACTCACCAGTGGGCCAAGACCCACCAGCTCCGCTCAGACACCGCAGAGGCAGCTGTGGAGATCATGGCACAGATGGTGAGGAACAAGGCAGGGAGGTGGTGGGGGCAGAACACCCCATACCTGTGAGTGATCCGAGCTCCTCATCCACACCTGAGCGAGAACACCTCCACGGAGATGTGCAGAGCAAAGGGTCTGGCCTGCAAACAGTGGGGTGGCTACAGAAACCTGGAGGTGGATCCCATCTGGCAGGACACATGCTTTTCTCCCGGTCATGCTCCAGCCAAACCTCCCAAACAGGGCAGAGAGTGCCCTTCACGCCCGGGTCAGCAGAGACCAGCTGCACATAGGGAAAGGCTGTGCTGCAAAGCCAACTGCTACACCAGCCAGCACGGCAAAGCCACACGGACCAGGAGCTGCTGCCTTGTACCACACAGAGCAAGGGAAGCACATGGGGGAAAGAGAAAAGTCAGCGCTGTGCCAGGAGGAGCAAATACATGCTGCCAGCGTGCAGATCCAGCAGCCCAACACTGAAGCTGCTGCTGCCCTTTGCTCAGCTGGGGCCCTGGGCTCAGCTCGTGCCTGATCAGACAGGAAGCAAAAGGAAAGAGTAAATAATGGGGGTTCTCAAAGCTCCTGTTTCAACTTTATTTAGCTTTGACTCTGCACAGAGCCATAGCATAGCATACTCTAGCCTTCAGGGAGGAGCACAGTAACCCCCTGAACACGCCGTGGTTCGGGGTCACCCCCCATCTCCTGTGCCTTGTGCCTTGCCCCTGAAGTGTTATTGGGGTATCTGGCACGAAGACCCTGAAGAATAGAGAAAGCCCCTGCCTCACGGCGTCCTTGGAGGCTCATAGGTCGCTGCTGCAGTCGCGGCAGAGGATCTCATCGTTGTCAGGGATGAAGCCTTTCCCAACCAGCGAGGTGTTGCAGCGGGCGCAGTTAAAGCAATTATGGTGCCAGTGACGGTCCTCAAAGGAGACATATTTACCACCACCAAAGCCTGCGAGAGGGACAGAGCACAGTGTTAGAACCCCTGGGGAAACTGGGACGAGCTTCCCACACAGACTGAGTCTTGGCCTGTTCATCTCTGAGTCAGGTCTGCACACGCAGTGCTGCACAAGCACCCCCCAGTATCGAATACATCTGAAATACAAATCTCTACTCTTGGGGTGGGGGGGGAAGAGGACCAAAATGATTTCACAACAGATTTTGCAGGTGGACCAGAATCACCATTTTCTCCCCAGAGAGGAGCAGGGAGCAGAGCTGCACCTTCACAGCAAACAAGGGGCTGTCGGGAGCTCCTGGCAGCTCTGCCTGCAGCAGCTCCTTCCAAGGACAGTGAAATCCTGGGAAGAGCCCTCCTGCCACTAGCCCATGCCTGGGCTCCTGCAGAGGCTCCATGGGAGCTTCCTTCCTCTGCCAGCAGTGGGGCTGTGACCCCTTTCTCCCTGGGACTGCGACAAACTGATAAGGACCAGACGGGAAGTGGGGTGCCCAGGAGCTGCCCTGTCCTCAGCCAGAGTCATCCTCTGAGTCACCAGCTGATTCATGGCTTTGCCTGCCTTCCCAGCAGCAAGAGACACGAGTTGCAAAGGGAAAGGTCAAGTGGGGGAGGACAGGAAGGAGACCAGACCCTCTCAGGGGTTTCTGCAGAAGAGGACCCCCTGCTTCAGGCAGGTATGACAGGTCCAGACTCCTCTGCAGCAGTTGCTGCTCCAGCTATGGTTAGAAGTCTCTGGCTTTCCCTGTTTGTGAGCAATTTTTCCACTGGATGTGGCAACCAGCCTTAAACATGGCAAGCTAGAGACATGAGATCACACTGTGATGGGTCATTTTGTGAGCTTTAGCCCTGGATAGAGGGAATTCCTCCCAAGGGGCACAGTTTACCACTTTGAAAGATGCAGATGAAGGGACACAAGCAGCCCTAGGACCACTGCAACGAAGAGATCCTATCTCATGGGTTTCTCAGAAAGCAGCTGTAGTTGTTTCTGTGGGGTACGTGCCTGAGGGCACCTTGTACTCCCCAGTATTTGTTCCCAGGAGGCCTGAAGTGCCTGGAGACACTCGAGCAAGTCTGCACAGTGGAGACGTGTATAAGCATCATATGGGCCTGGGTCACACGTGCACTTGAGAGGGCAGCTTCACCCCGAGAAGGCACCACATGTCTGGAAACAGGGCAGGTAGGTCAGGCCTTGCTCTGCAGAAACACTCCACAACCAGGGCTGTTCTGCTCACCTGTGATGGGCTTTGTGCAGGCGCTGCACTTCTTGGCATAGAGGTTCCCAAAGCACTTGATGCAGTACGGGTTGTCATCCTGGGAGGTGAACTGCTGGCCAGCCAGGGGGGTCTTGCAGCCCGTGCAGACGAAACACTCCTTGTGCCACGGCTCATCCCGGTAAGTGACTCCTCCCTTGGTCAGGGTCTGCGGGAAAAGAGCGCACATTGGTGACACATGGGCATGGGGAACAGCACAACCACAGCCAGCTGGGGTGCCAGCACCTGAACCCTTCTGGAGCTCACACAGGAGTGGGGAACACATCCCTGGATCGGAGAACTCGGGGGCTTTGGGCTGTCAGGCCAGACGTACCTTTTTGCAACGAGTGCAGCGAGGAGCGAACTTGCTCTCGTAACAGGGGACACAGTAATAATCCTTCTTGTCTGGGATGAAGGATCGTGACCCGATGGGCTGCTGGCAGCTGCTGCATATGAAGCAATGCTCATGCCAGGTTTGTCCGTTGTACTCCAGCTTACGGGAGCCTGCGGAGAGAGGGGTTCAGTGATGGGAAGGAGCACAAACACACACACACAGAGGGGAGAAGGGAGGCTGTGCACAACCAACTGAACACCCGGCTCTATGCCTGCCCTCCCCATGGCAGCACAGCACCGCAGGCAGCTGGAGAGGGGG
>NW_010334108.1:7682-23646 GCF_000700745.2 Antrostomus carolinensis
TGGGGAGGCCCCAGCCACAAAGGGATGGATGTGAGAACAGGCCCCCAACACCAGCACACAGGCAGAGAAGCCTGTTGTAACCTACATCTGAAGATGGTGCCAGAATGGCCAAGCAAAGACACTCCTTTGCCTCAGGCCATCTCCAGGAACACTCACATGCCTTCAGTCATTCCTTCTCCTCTCATCAGCACACACCAGCAAATGCCCAGGAAACCCTTTGTTATCTCCTCCCCAGCTCACTTCCCCATGAAAAAGGGAACAGACAGACAGGGCTGCTGTGGTGATCCCAGCTTGGGATCCTGCTGTCTCTCCAGACAAGCAAAGTGCCCAGCCCACGCTGCGCAGTGACAGTGGGGCAGGAGAGCAGACATTCCGCTCTCTCACTTGCTGCCCCAGTGTTGGACTCTGCAGCCCCGGCAGACGGTGTGGGGACCAGGAACAAACTGGTCTGAGTCTGGCCGCTCCTACCTGGCATGACTGTCTTCTCACAGGCAATGCACTTGGAGGAGAACTCGCTGCAGTAGCAGTCATTGCACAGCAGCTCCTCGCCCTGGCAGGTGAATGGCTCGTCAGCCAGAGAACGGTCACAGCGGAAGCAACGGAAGCAGTGCTCGTGGTAATGGCGATCCTCGTAGTACAGCTCCTGGGGAGGACAGCCGAGATGAGGAGGGGACCGACTGCCCCAGGGAACTGCCCTGCCCGGCCACGGGGTCCCGTACTCACTCTGCAGTCGTGGCCGATCAGCTCCTTGCACTCATCACAGGTGTTGGCAAAGTGGGCGTCGTAGCAGGGGATGCAGTACGGGCCATTATCCATCTGGATGTACTTGCGCCCATACAAGGACTCCTTGCAGTTGTCGCAATCAAAGCACTCTGTCATGGTGCCAGTCTGAGGGCCTCCTTCACCTGCTAGGAGATCAGCGGAGATGCTGGGTCAGTATCAGCTTACGCTGCCCGAGATGTCCCTGCACAGCCCGGCCATCTCCAGAGGGCGAGGACTGCAAATCCCTGTGCTGAGCCACCAAACAGTCGCTATCGGGACAGGACACGGACCTGAGCTGCTGCGCCTGCTCTGTGGCTGTACACAGAGATCTGTCTACCAAGCAGCCCTTCAGAGACCCACACTCAACCACCAGCAACCTGGACCAACACTGAGATTCCTCCCCAGAGCCTGTGAGCTGATGCTCTGCCTGAGGGGGCTGTCAGCCTTTCAAATTCTGGAACTTCTCCAGAACTTTAAAGCAGCTGCTCCACAGGGAAGCAGAAATCAGGCACCTCACGCTGTGCCCAGCTACAAAGCCACATCCCAGCAAACTGTTTTGCACATGTTGCTCCAACTACAAATGCTCTTCAGGGAGAAAGTGTTGGTGAGGGTGGGTGTTTTACAAGCAATAGAGGTGTTGGGGTTTTGTACGCAGGAGAACAGACATCCCTCATTGCCCCCATCTCCCTCTCAGACAAGAGGTTTGTAGAACTATTTAGCTTCCTTTGGAGCACTAACTCCAGAACAAGAGCATGTTCCTTCTGTTTGGTTTAACCTGGTTATTCCTAAATATGGATTTTTCCACTTGCAAAATCACACCCTTCCTTAATACAGGTTGCTATCAAGTGTAGACAAGCCCATGGAATTACATCTGAGCAGTCAGCGTCAGAGTGCCGCATGCTGCAGTTTTCTTCGTGAACCCACCCACTTCAGAAAGAGTTATTATGGCTCAATCTACAATTTACCTCCTAATGGGGCAGGGAGCTCCCCGCTAGCCCCTGCACCCCTGCCCTGGCAGGCTCCCCCTCTCCCTTACACTGGGAGGCAGCCTCCGAGGTGGGAGCCGATCCAGACAGCTCTGACTCAGGGCTCAGTGAGCTCCCCAGGGCTATTCTTGGTCAAGCCACACAGCTCCCAGCTGTTGTCAAGCCTGGTATGTGCTGATAGCACTGCTGGTGAATAAATCTAGTGTTCCCACATGGCTACGTGACCAACAGAGGGGGAACAAAGTCCCTTTTCAGACACTCTTGTTACCCAGCTGCTGCCCCTGCCATCGCCTGCTCCGCTGACACTCCAGGCTGCTGCACGCGCCTGCGGGAGCAGCTCCACGAGGTGCCCCTGGACCACTGCGGGCTCGGGGCCACCGCTCCGCCAAGCCCGTCCTCCAGAGCCCCGGCCAGCAGCCCCAGACTCGCTGCTCATGGAACAAGGTGGCCTGGGCAAGACTGGGCAATTTCCAGTCTGTTACTGGAGACAGGGCAGGTGCTCAGGGTGGTTTGCACAGGGGAGCTGGACACGTGCCTGGTCATTTAACTGGACCCACTGCCCCAGCTCTGTCCCCAGCCTGTGCTGGCCCACCCTCCCTCTGGGACACCCCATGAGGTGCTCACCCAGCTGGGCAGCAGCTCCTGCACCCCCCCAGCACAGTTCCTGGCCACTTCTCACCCACCACATCCTCCTCTGCCACCCCATTTGCCTTCACTCCCTGAGGCTACCCAGGACCTTTCTCTCTGGCAAAGAATGAAAATCAAATTAATAACCCTCCTCCTCCCAGCCCTGTTGAAGGAAACTTTCCAAGGTGTGTCTGTAATAAAAGGGCCTCTAACGAGCGCTCATTTCCCAGGAGCCACGGTACCTCTGGAGCAGGGAGCTGCCATGTTTGCTCAATGGGCCGTGCTTTATCTCTGTGGTCCTGTAAAATGGGATCAGAGGACACCAGAAAATGTGAGGGAAAGAAAAACAACTTGAATGGAGAAGCCTTGGGTTTTACTGGTGACACAGACTCCTGAGCTCTGCCGTGCCTGACCCTGACACTGTCCCTCCATGAGCTGTAGTCCCCAAACTCAAACCAAGGGACAGCATTTCCTTGTGTCACAGGGGCAGGAGGTGGGCAGGATAAACCCACCGAGGGCTGCTGGGGCTCTCACACCCCTGGACCACTCCAGTGAGGCAGGTGCTGCCGCCCTGAGCATGCACTGGCCCCACATGCACCCCTGGCACCCAGTGCCAGCCAGCAAAGCACAGGAGAGCTACAGGCTGTGAGCACCAGCCATGCCAGTCCTCCTCTCCTCCATGACTGAGGGCAGCTCGCCCTCTCAAGCCCACCAGGACCCCCAGCTGGCCTTGTGCTGGCCAAAGCCCTAAATACCACAGGCAGTGCCAGTGGGTGCCCTGCGGTGCCGCTTCCACAGCGGGGTGTGTAACAGAGGAACCGCAGGAGAGGAAGTGAGAGCTGGATAAAGCCTCTGAAAACTATGTACCGAGGACAACCCTAAAGCAGTGAGCCACGCTCGCCTCTGCTTTGAGTAGTTTCTCTTCAAACTCTACCTCTGTGCGTCACCCACCGCGTGAGCCGAGCTCCGGCTCTGCAGGCTGCGGAGTCCCAGGGGGCTGGCAGAGGCACCGACTGCCAGCTGAGCAAGTCCCAAGAGCATCACGTGGCTGAGGGACCAGACTCTGCATTGCCTTTTCCACAGAAAAAGGAACAGGCCCAGGAAGTTTGCTCAGGGTTATTTGCATTAGATAAGCTGTTGGCTCTCTCTGCTCCGGTCTCACACTCAGTGCTGGGCAGGGGTGTTGAAGCCCTATGCAATGCCCGTGCCAACTCCGCATCCTCGCCCCTGAGGACATGGCACTGCCAGAGACCAAGTTCATGGAGAAGAGAAAGGTGGGACAAAAGAAACAGAGTAAAAGAAATAGTACCAAAGCCCACAATTCTTACTGTGATTGTAATGAGGAACCTGGAAATTGTCTCCATTCGTGAAGAAAAGAGGTAGAGTTTCAAAATGCATTAAAAAAACTCCTTTAATTGAGGCTCAGCTGTAGAAAGCACAACACGGGCAGTCACTACACAGGCTAATTAGCATGTGCTCATACTTTGCACCACCCTGTAACCATTAGCTGTGTGCCAGGCTGATGTAAGTAACACCTTCAAACACTAACCAAGGTGTTGCCCTAAAATGATGGGATTCCAGCTGCAAAAAGAGTGTTTGCTTGGCCCTTACCAGATGGCTGCAGTCCCTGTGGGACAAGGTCTACTGAAGCAGACCCCTCATAGGAGGGGACGGTAGAGCTGGATGTGGAGTATTCTCTCAGTGGTCTCACTGGCTGGCTGAGGGCAAAAATAAGCAATAGATATATGCCTGCCAGCTGCCTCCCCTTTCCCTTTGACAGATATAACTGTGCTCATGGCAGAAAGGAAGTTCAGTTCCTCCCCTGAGCCCATGAACAGCTTTGGGAACAAGAGCTCCTCTCACAAACAACATTTAAAGTGCTCCAGGATGCAAATCTGATCAGTCTGGAACAGAGCTCAGAATAGCTTCACGTATGAGAAAGGTCAGCAATTTGTCAAGGACGCACCGCAGAGTCCACTTTCTAATTAGAGAGTAACACGCACCTAACAACACCCTGGGGTCACTGTCCGCAGCGACGCAGCAGATGGCTTAGCAACAGCCCCAGGAGATTATTACATTAATTTTAGTGTTGATAAACTGGGGACCTACTATGCAAAGAAGGCAGCACAGACTGTCCAGGGCCAGGCTTTCTGCTGCATGCAATCATTTAAGAATTTAACCAGCTTTTTGAGATTATTCCTGCACTAATGAACTCCTTCAGTGAGAGCTCTCATGTATATGTTGAGCCTTTAACCCTGTGCAACTTCACACCAGTTTGTTGTTCGTTGTCAGGTCACAACCAGCTGCTCCACTAAGTGATCCTAGAGCAACCCATAACGCTATTCCTAGGGAAACACTTAATCTTCCCAGGACACAGAACAGACCTGCCTTTGACTGTCTGTCAGGTTCCTGCCTATTCCCATCTCCCCTGGGCTGCTCTGAGCGCAGCTGGTGCAGTTCACACCTAAACAGACACACAGAGGAGAAGCACAACCTCACTGGGACAGGCGAGCGTTCCCCATGTAAGGATGAAACTGCTCAGGGACAAAGCTTTGGAAGATGGTCCTCAACGCGCTCCAAGGTCAGGAGAGGAGAAGAACACTTTTTGTTCCTGTTGGCTTTCCAGAACCATTATGGGTCCTGGAATCTGCGTTAAATTGTTTCTGCCTGCCACCAACCCTAAAAGGGAAACCAGCTGCTCTCTCTGAGGAGCAGCTCCAGCCCCTCCGTTAGGCTGGGAACATTTTCAGTCCACGCCTCCTGACACTGCTTCTGTGGATCCGTCCGGGGTCACCGCGTGCCCCAGCCAGCCCAGGCTCTCCAGGGCAGTGGGGACAGCTCCCCGGGGTGCTGCGTGGGTTCTTCTGCACCTCCTGCTGCTGTGTCTACCCTTGTGCTCGGCCCCCAAACCCAGGAGCACAGCTGGAGACCTTGCAGTGGGAGCAATGTCACCCATCTGCTGTTGCAGGAGATCCTGCTTTCGGGTGAGAGGCTGGAGGCAGCGTGCCAGGAAAGTGCCGAGTGTTTCATCAGGGTAACCCAGCCGGACCCAGCCTGCGTGGAGCACCCTTGGGAGCGATGTTGCATCAAGCCTTCACCCGTCTGCTCGCAGCACCACTGAGTCACTGCCTGCCCTCACATCTCGCCTCCAAGGTGCCTTCCAGCCTGAGTATCCCCACCGACCGCTCTGAAACCTCAAGTACGAAGGGCTGCTGGGGAGGCTGTGGTGTGGAGAGGAGCCGAGTCCTCGCAGGGACCATCATCACAGCCATGGACCTCAGCTGGCAGCTCCCCCATCGCCAGCACAACAGGTCATTTCTCCAACAAGGAGGGAAAATTTGGTTCTTACATTTGGCCTTGGAGGAACAGGGAGGAGAGAAATGACTCCGCTGGGTGTAAGGCCAGACAGCCCCCAGCTGCACCACCGGGACATCGCGCTCACGCATGTCTGTACGCCGAGCGCGGCTGAGCAAGCTGCACCATAGCAGTTTCCCCAAGCATGGGCAGGCCAACCTTCTGCCCAGAGCACTCACGGGCTGCTCCGGGCTCTGCAACACAGATTGAGCAAAAAGGTTGGAACAGTTGTAAGGGAACACCCTGCATTTCAGGGGCATGGGGCAAGAGGGCTTGAGGAGGCTGCTGCTAAGGGCAGGAACACAGAGCCCAGTCTCTCCCAAAAGAAGCTTCGTGCAGAGAGGAGAGGCTGACAAGTGAGGCTACGAGTGCAATGAGAGCACTGGAAGACCTACTAGAGACAAAGCCCGACTCTGTTAAGTGCAATAAGAGGTGCCCTCTGCCTCAAACAAGAGGCTGACACACAGGATGAGAGACAGGAAGCATCTTTATCACTTTATGCATCAGTGACAGGGCACAACATGTATGCTAATATTTATTTTCTGTATCAGCTTTGCTTGCATGAGCAGCTTTTGCTTTACTTATTAAACTGTCTTTATCTCAACCCACGAGTTTTCTCACTTCTACCCATCCAATTCTCTCCCCCATCCCACTGAGGGGGAGTGGGCGAGTGGCTGTGTGGTGCTTAGTTGCTGGCTGGGCTTAAACCACAAAAATTCTACAGGGAGGAGGTGATGGGATGCATCTCCATGAGGCCAGGCTCACTTTCTTCACACTTTCTTGTAACACCAGCAATGCTGATTCTGGGAGGAAAATGACCACTGATGCCTGGTCTAAGTACCTGCTGAATTCTGCCAGACCAGATACGCTTAAAAGATCCGGAAAGGAGCAATGATTTTTTAAAGTTTAAATTAAATTTCTGAATTACCAGAAATGATTGGTCAGGTCTCCCAGGAAGGCCAACAAACCTTACAGAGACCATAGGCAGAGTCAGCTAACTGCACACGGAAATAGTTTTGGCCTTGATGTGCTTACAGACTCTCCAGTAGACACGGCTGGGTCCACAAGAAATCCCAACATCCCCAAGCCGTGAGCTGTTGTGCCTGCAGACTGGGGACACAGGCTGTCCAGAAGTTCAGGGTCTCAAAGAACTCCAAAATGCTGCCCTGGTTTCCAAACACCAATGAGTTCATAGACCTTTTTCCTCTAGTACTGAATTCCTCATTCTTTATCCTAACACAAGGAAACATAAACCAAAACTTTTCCTACGTGAAAGGAAAACCTGCTGCTAGTAAGTCAGGCTCTCACAAAGCAGCATCCCCATACAAGGTCATGGGACAAAGCTCTGAGCCAGTATGTGTGCACACTGGGACTTTTGTCCCTTCTCTACCCTTTAAAGAAAGAATCTCCTTTTAATGAGGCCACAGTTGCAGGGGAATCCAATTTTCCATGCTACAGTGGAAAGCCGGGCGCGTTTGCCCATCTGAGATTCACACTGTTAATTCCTTGTGGCCAAGACCTCGCTTTGCATTTGGTTTTCAGCTACTTCTGTCCCGTCCTCCCCAAAACCTTCCTATCTGAGCCAGGTTCCCAGAATCCAGCTGTGGGCTGAAGCATCCACAGGGTGAGCAGGAAGATACAAGGTTTGGAGGAGGAGAAACAGGAGATTTATTCAAACACCACCAGTGAGAAATGCCAGGCTTCCCATGGGTGCCTGTGTTCACTGTGTCTACCCACCTTCCAAAACCTCAACAGAGGGACAGCAGAGTGCAGGCTGAGAAGGAGAAAGGCAACAGACGATTCAGCTCTTGCTCTAGACTTACTTTCTTTAGGGAAAGTTAATTCTACCAGAGTCAGAGAAAGAAGTTTAAGAGTCCCCACTATGCGACCATAAAAAGAAAAACCCTGCTCAGGAAGAAAGGAGGGAATGATTTCAGAATTAAAAATTTAGTACTAAACACCTCTAAGGGTTAATTAACTATTTCAGGTCCTTCAGAGGGCAGCTTGGACACAGCGACGCAGCAGAGCTGATAGGACACACTCAGAACAAGCAGCCTGTGGCATTCTGCTGACATTAAAACCCAACGTTTGCTCAAGAGATCAGCTGTTAGTCTTATTCCAAATGTATACAAAGCAAGCAAATTCTGCACACTCCACAGGAAGTCAGGAATTGAAACCATTTGGGTAATTTGGACCTGTCTTGATTCCAACAGACCACTTGATGAAGGAGGAAGTCCAAGAGCAGAAACGTGAGATATGGACACATCAGAAACTTCCCCCCAGCCAAATGAAGTCCCTTTTACCAGATGGTTAAGAAACCTGCAGTTTAAAAAACATACTAGGATAGATTCTGGCCAGTCTCTGAAGAGGCCTGGGAGAAGAGAGAGACAGCCTAGCCCAAGCTCCACATCGCAGGCACCTTCCCTGGCCACGTGCCGCACCGACCACGCAGGAGCCCGCTGGCAGCGAGTCCGCTACCGAATCCCGTAACCGGCTGCAGGGCAGCAGCTGCAGACATGGCCAGGGTGACCGTAATAGGAAGAAAGAGGCTGAAGCCAAGTTTCAGGGTGCACGACTGACCACGGGAGCCTCGGTGTGATCAGAGGAGAGAGAGACACAGTCCAGGGAAACGGCTCCCCGTATCAGTTCTGAAAAAGGAGCGAGGAACAAGGGTGCAACCGCTGCCTGAACTCCTGCTCCCGTCTCCTCCCAAGCGCATTAGGCATCCCATTTCAGAGAGAAGGAATTCGCTCCCGTTCAGTTATGGTAACAGCGATATCAAAAACGCTGGAGTGCACACTGAAGGTGAGCACACACATCTTCAGGCTTTCCTCGTGTGACAGCCAGCGGGCACAACACCAGCCCGGCAGTGCCAGTGCACGGAGGCTGCCGGAGTTGGCCTGCGCCATCAGCTCACACTAAACCCCCGACGTGGGAACGAACACACACAATTCCCATCTGCTTGTGGTGTCTCAGCCCTGGCAAAAACACCATCAGCTCGTGGGTGCTTGACAAATCACATCAAGAGAGTCTGCTACTGTCAAATCCACAAATTCCCTTATTTTCCTCTTTCAACAAGAAAACTGGGCAGGAATGAGGAGCTTGCTGCTTGTGCAGGGCTGAAAAGGCATTTCAGACTTACTGAGCAGACTGTGCATTAACCATCATCCTATTGGCAACAAACAGTAATACAAGAACACAAAACAAACCCTAAAGATAGTCATCAACCATATATAACGAATTAAGGGGCAGTGGCTGCCCTCCAGGCCCCAGCTTTCACACCAGCTCTAGGCAGAAGCTGATCTGGACCGGGAAACGCCTCTTGCTTAGAAGTGGTATCACTTATCTGCAAAACTGCTTTGCCATTTGTGTCATTATGAAGTGATGGACAAGAAAAGGTGGTGGGAAGGGACTGTAACTGGATGAGGTTTTGTCAAGGAAGTAATGAAGAAAGTTTATATAAATGTACATGAAACCACAAATAGGTACCTAAGGTGCTTCACGGCGCCTGCTGTAGCACGTGTTCTTGTTCTGTGTGCTGCAGCCTCCTAACACCACACCTCATCGCAATTCCAGCCTGGCATGAGGAACCAGGCCCCCTGCATGAAGTCAGTGTTCTCCAGAAACAAACATATGCCCATAAAGATCAAGTGTGAAAACACATCCATGCCCCGAGCTCAAAAGACAGAACTCCACTGCACAGAGCCCGGGGCATCCTAAACCTTCCAAACACAAAAGCCTGGAGAGATCTTTATAGTGCCCTGGCTATTGCAGAAAAAAAGAGGGAGTAACAAAGAATAAGCATGTTGTGAGGATTATAATCTAGCAATGAAAGTTTAATTTTGGACTGAATTGATTTACACCCATGTAACCCAGCAGAGTTGGCCCGTAGCCATGCAAATGCCTAACGGCTTATCCAACTGCACAAACCCAGGACTCCGGCAATAATGTCTCAAAATCTCTTTGCCCCATGAAATAAAGGTCATATCTAGTACACTAGAATTCAAACATGAAAGCATGTCAGGAAATGACTAACTGCACACTGAGGCCAATTTACCTTCATCTTAGATCTGCTCAGCGCACAAGAATCTTGCAATTCAAACAGACATCAGAGCCTGTATGCAGAAAAAATAATCTGACTGCTCTAGTTGCTACTTCCTGGGGTCTGTGCATCTCAGCACAGATATGACAGCAAAATAACGGAATTCCGCTCTATTTCCCTGAAGTTCTCTCACAATTCTAGCCTTATGCTCTAGTTTTCGCTTTTTTCTCCTTTAGGGGCAGCTGCTTTTTAAAGTGAGGATGAAGCCATTCTTATTTCTGAGGTGAGACACAATTTAAGTTAGTGTTTACAAATCTTTTTGTAGTCCCCGAATAAAAGATACTTACGAGATTATACCTCTATTTTGCACACATAAAGGCAATCGAAGGGCTGCTTCAAGCTTGCCTCTGAACAAGCGTGCACGTGAACTTGTGGACAGGCTGCAGGTGATGGATGCAGCCACAGTGCACATGTTTTGTGTTCACACGCTGAAGAGCAGACCTGCGTGGTCTGAGCCCAATCCCTTATTAACCATCTTCTCCAGAAGGCCTGGCAGCTCTTTTGCTGATTAAGGTTCTGCTCAACTTCAGGGTTGTTTTTTTTTTTTTAATAAACAAAGCAACTTTGACTTACAGTAGCAGGAAAAGACATATAAACCAGACATGTTTTATTTAATACATGCCTGTTACTTAAAGGGCAAAGTGAATTTTTTAACCAAATTTGGTCAAAATATTCCCTTTTTTGATGTGATTCCTTGTCTCCCAAACACAAGCATTTGTAGTCAGTTTCTCACATACAAGCAGATGTACTGACTGAGAAAGGTAACCTGCATTGTAACCCTGGCATTTGCTGCCTCTCAGGGCTCCCCACCTGCGTGGGGGAGAGAAAGCCTGGTGGCAGGGGGGACACCGCAATGACACACGTGTGCCACGCAAGCCCTTGTCCAGCAGCCTCTCTCCCGTCACTCTCTCTGGGTCTCTCCTCCTGTGCTGGCCATTTGCACGAGACCCAAGGACGGTCTCCCTCCTTTTTACAGCTGCTGGTGTCCCTTGCAAGCAAAGGCAATTGCAGCTCCGTAACTCGCAGCATGTGAGCAGCTTCTAAATCTGGGTAAGGACTGAATCCTGGCAAAGACAAACTGGCTCAGGTTACCATCCCAGGAACTGCTTTGCCTGTGCTCCGAAACAAAACTAAGATCATTTGGGAAGTGCTGTATGTACCTGCTGTGACCCTCCTGAAAAAAGGTTCTGCTCTGCAAGGGGAGGTCTTGGGAATACAGGAAGCACAGAATGGGGACAGACAGGGGATCCTTGAGAGAGGAAGAGAACCTCCTCTTCTAGCCACAGAAGTGAAACAACTTCTTCTGTGGCTGAAGATTTCTCAGGTGATCTGGTCATCAGTTGTCATTTACTTCTACTATATAGAGCTGATTACCTTCAAATCTGTCTCCTTTGTCACTAGCACCTTTAAAAATTACTCTTAAATACCGCACATTTTAAATAATAGAAGCCATCAGTTGTAATTGTCACATATTTTACATAAAATCTCTGCAAGCACTAAAAAGAAATCTGCAAGATGCAACATGCTTTCCAATTTCTGCTGTGCTGTGCTGCCAGACTGAGAGAGAGAGCCTTTGGTTGTACCTATGAAAGGAAGAACTGGTGCCACATCCAAAAAGACTAAGCAGAAACTGCTATTTTAAGAGGCAGAAATGCTCACAAAATTTATGAATTTATATATCATGCAGCTACACATGGAGTTTCCAGCATCTATGCCCCTGTGCACTGGATGTGCCTGTCTCAGAACCAGCGCTGCTGCTCACCACACCGGCAGCACTTCAGTCTGGGCAGCACGGAGCACTGCTGCTGGCAGACGTGCTGACTGTGCCAAGAACTCGTGGAGAGAGGAGAACTGCTCCTTCACAGAAAACAACCCACATGAACGGAAAAGAAGTAACAATACTGGAGAGCCCTTGATCCACATCTGGGACACACTTACAGAACCTCATTCTCTCATTCAGATCTGAGATTTACAAGGAAACCTACATGAAACAGATTTGTCATGATTGGAAGGGAACCAATAGGTCAGATTTTAACTAATGGAGGCTCCTCTCCTGATGACTTTCTGGTAAATCCCAAGAAGAGTTGATGTTTCAGCCCTTGAAGCAGCAGATATAAAGCATTGCCCTGTTTCTTTGCTGCAGAGAAGATGCTCCACGCTCGTTCACTGAAGGAAGCAACAACAACCTGCTCTCAGCAGACAGAGATTTTCCAAAGCTCTTTGCATGCTCAGGCAGTTTGAGGATCGTGGGCTTCACGGCAACAAGAAACCACCAACACCCTGTTCTCCTAACTGACCATAACAAAAATGCTCTATTTACAGACTATTTGTCCTAAATTGGAAAACCCCTGGAAACAAAAATTCAGAGCAGTTCTCTGTTACCTTGCATTGTGGAATGGGAAGGACCAGCGTAAACCCCGCAGGCTCAAGGGCAGCAGCCTCGTCAGGCGCAGGCGAGGGTGGCTCTCCCAGTGACTCACTTCACAGACAGTTAAGAGCAGGTGTGACCAGCCAGGGACTCTCACCAGTAAATCATCACTTCACTAGCAAAAACACTCAAGTGCTTGCCCAGAAACAAAAGCAGTCACATCATAAACCAGAGGGTGACATCAGCACAGGGATTGCGTTTCCTACAGAGGTTTAAATGTCATTACTTGTGACTGGAAATTGGACACTTACCATTCAAGTTACTCTAAATTTTCATAAGAGACAGAAGAATCCCAATTCTGTGCAGATATATTTCACTTCCAAACTCTTTCTATTTCCCAATGACATGAAGACAGGGAAAAAAAAAAAAAAGAGAGAGAACCAGCCAAACTCCTGACAGAAAGTGAAAAGCTAATGAACACCATTATTAGCCTGACTTCCCAAATCAGGTGCTAATGAGGTAAGCAGCAGAACTCATTGATTTCCACTGGAAAGGGTCAGTGTTATTCAAACAGCATGATCTACTGGGTGCCCAGTTATTCAAAACCTTCAGATTGCCCTCTTGCTCTCAAAGTTCTGCTCTACATCTTCTAAAGTTAAAGCTCAAAACTATCAAGGGTCTGAGAGCACTTACTTCATCCATCATTCCTGGGTTGAGTCACTGTTTCACAGAGCATGAAGCCTGACGTAGCCTGTGCACACGCTCTGACACCTTCATCAGCCTGAAATGCAGTTGTGATTTTCTCCACACAGCTCTCCACGCTCTCCAAAAGCAACACACACGTTGGAGACTTCTATACGAGCACAATGGGCCAGATTTAATCTTCCTGTGAGTTACAGGATGTTTGCACAGGGTGAGAAATACTAGAAATAAAACTGCTCTTGGCCGAGTTATATGCACACACTGTGTACTTCTTGCTATTAATGACTCTTCAGTAAGTATCCCCATTACATACTGCAGAACTCTCTGAGTAAAGGCATCGCAGCAATTTTCTTGATACAAAATGTTCACTGAGTTAAAAGTAGCCACTGAAATGCCTTAAAATTTAAATGCTGACTATTCTATTTGAAGATTTCCATGTGCTGAGAAGAGAGGCAGATGAGAACAACTAAACCTCATTCAACGACACAAACTAAAGATTAGGTTTTTTTACTTGGAAAAATTAGTTTAGTTCCCTGACTCCCTACTGCATATAACACAAATATATATGATGATCATATATATTTTTGGTCATTATGATCAGTGAAAGACCATAAATGCAAGAGTGCCCAGTTTCCACAGATCCGATATCCCACACCTCTCACAGGATTGTTGCTGCCTCAATTCCCTAACAGCTGTCACCAGCAAAAACATTATTTATCCTTATAATACTTGCAGGACTGGGAGTTATTTTATCTCCCTCCTGGGATTTGCACCTCAGAGGGTTTTGGCACAAGGCAAGCCTGGTAGAGCTAAAAATGGAACCAAGATCCAAGTCCCTGTCCATCTTCCTGCTCCTTCTGAGATGCAGCACATACACACAGCCTGGAAACTGTGACACCCACTAACACATGTTATAGACCTACGTCCCAATAGACTCCACAAACTGAACTCTGCGAGAAGCTGGGGAAAAAAAGAAGAGAGAGACGTAATCGTTAAGGTCCCTTCCAACCCAAACCATTCAATGACACACAGACATAGTACTGTACAGTTACAAAGTACAGCTAATCCAGACTCTCCATCTTTCGACCAGGTAACCCCATGCAGCACCAGGAGTTAAGCACCAGTTCAAACCATGTGTGTTAGTTCTTAATAATAAATAAACACATAAATAAATGTGTGATTCTGTCTTCAACCATGCTGAAGTTAGGCCTTTTAGACAGACATTTCATATTATTATTCAATTTAATTTTTTTCATTAGAAGAGCCTTAAAAAACAGACATTTTTTTTCTGCAGCAGTACTGACTTATACACACTGTTTTACCAGAAAAAATGACATGATCTGCAGCCACACAGACAGAAATTATCTAACCTCTGATACACTCACATGAGGGAAATCCTGGGGGCTTGGACCATTCAAGAATTAAGGTTGTGCTAGAGGAACAATACATGTCCAGAATGGGCTCTAAACTGGTAAGATGCAGCTTGAAAATCAACTGCTAATTGTTTTTACAATTTGCATTTTACATTTCAAAACCTCCCAAAGACCTCAGGAGGCAGAGCTCAGCCTGGAAAGGATTTTTATGGTTACACTGTAAACCCACAGAAAGCAGGACCTAGAACGGAAACAGTTCATTACAGCTACAACACCCATCCCGGGTTCTGCCTGAAACAGCTGGGATTATTTCTCCCGTTAAGCAAATTCCTGTTACTGAAACCCACTCTGATATTTAAAGAAATTTGGAGATGATGATGAGTAGTCACTCTTCTTCCCAGATAACGAGATTGGAACCATATTAATTGATGAGTTTCTAAGTGAACACTTGAAACTTGGGTAAACAAATTCAAAATATCAAGGCCATATTTACATTCCAGGGTAATAATTAAATAGTTAATATCTTGTAGTTCCAGTATTCTAGGTTTTTCTACGCACCACAATATTTAGTCATGTAAAAAACCATCTGTAGCAGCTGGAAGACATTCATTTGGCCCACTAAGATTCATTAGTTTAAAAATACATAAATAAAATGTTTGTTTTATTTCCAAAAAGCCAACACTGCTGCTTTCAGCTTTATTAGGCTGGTTGGTGAATAATGCTTATGCAGCATTCTCAGCAGGAGGTATCAGATACCAGAGTTTAACAGATACTTGTATGCATTTGTGAACTAAAACAAGTCTTGTCCTTAGGTTAGTGCTCTCCTGTACTGACCAACTCAAGTCATTATTCACAGCAATACAAAAAGCAGCTTGCAAACAGCTCAATCCCCATTTTTATTCTTTCTCCTATGCTCCCAAATTCCCAGTGCTGAAATCTACTTTAAAAACTTACTGATGAAAAGAAATTTCTCTTCAGAACTTGGATTCAGATACCTGTGTTAAAGAATTACAAAACAGAAGGCTCCATGCATGCCTTTTCTCTCCAAGAAGTTCCTGCATAATCTTAATACAGCTTTTTTTAAAATCAAGTAAACAAGAGGCACAGCTGAGGCTAAAAAAAGAGTTGAATTTGGCTCAGTATCCACAGGGATCACTTTTCTGTTTGCAAAGGGTTATTTATTGGCTAGCCATTTTTCTTTTGCTGGAAGATGCTGAGATTTTAGCTAAAGTTTCTGCAGAGTATGCAATAGTATTCAGCGTTTGCTCAGCTAATGAGTTAAATCACTGCAGCTCTCCGATAACATGAAGATTATGGGTGCAGGAAAAAGGGAATGCTCAGAGAGGGGAACTTTCAGCAGTCACCACCAAACTGCGGTTTAAACAGACACCAATGACTCTATTCAGCTCCCAAACCTCAGACAGTTTCCATTTTCTCAATAACAAAGCATTTTTGTGGAATGAGGTAACAGCCTCCATCTGCCAGGTCTAACTCTCCACTAAGATTTCTCAAGAGCGTGGCTGGCGGAGGGCTGGCTGCTGCGAAAGGCAGCGTCCCTCACGCCTGGGAAAGGAAGGGACACAGCCACAACAGGACAGACCTGGAGAAGAGCCTCTTTGGGACCGTCACACCAATTGCATCCAAAGTAGCCTCAAGTACACAACGGGTGCACAGCTGGAGAGTGCAAGAG
>NW_010334108.1:23687-23945 GCF_000700745.2 Antrostomus carolinensis
AAGAGTGAGACTTTTCACCAGGGATGGGCTGGAGCAGAAGACAAAAGGGTGCTGCAGGTTGGGTGTTCAGCAATCAATCCATCCTAGGTGAGTCCTCAGTAGAGAGCAGTGGGATTTAGAAGTGAACACAGGTCTGTGGGTGCACAACACGAGATGCATGATGCCAACAGGCACATGGACAGCTGCTCCCCAGACGACAGCACAGCTCCAGGGACTGGCTGCTCCAGCTGGGATATACCTACCTGCAATGCTACGGGG
>NW_010334108.1:23965-33434 GCF_000700745.2 Antrostomus carolinensis
TGATACGGGTCTGAGCCAGCACAGTTACAGCCTCAGAACAGGTCGGGAGGGGTTTTGGTTTTGTTTTTGCTTTGGGTTTGTATTTGGCAGCCTGTATCTTGGCCTCTCAGTTCCAGGGATGCTGAGCACCTATCCATCCCTTTTTATTTCAGGCAGTCAGCTCAGTTCCTCTGAAAAGGAGACCATTCTTTAGACTCAGATGAAGATTCTGCTCCTGTTGGGATGCCCATGCCAGACCCTCACCTGCCTGTGTAAGCAGCCACTTGTTAGTCAGCTCCCTTGCAATTCTCAGCTCCAGGTTCAACACATCTCATCCTTTGGTAGGCCAAGCAGTTGAGCAAAAGAGAACACCACAACCTCAGGCTCTCATGCAAATAAAAACCTTGGAATAGCATGGAGGGATGAGGCCAACTGGAAAGAGCTTGGAGGAAAAGGTGGCTACACAGCTCATAATATCAGGAAAGGATCTGCATGGTGTATATGAGTCCTCTGATCTATTTTTTTTGTGCCTGCATATATAAATCTTTAAAAAGCAATGCAGGAAATTCTCCAGGACACTGCAGCAGCTGGTGCAAATGGATGACCTAAAACTCGGGCAGGTCAGAACATAGAGGGTCCAAAACTCAGCTACTACTTTGGTAAATAGTGCTGCCAAGAACACTTATTCACACCATTTGGAGCCCTCATTCTGTCTGTGTAACAGAAAACATTTGAATAAAAATCTTAATAATCACAATTCAGTGGGATTAGAGAACGCTTCCAGAAAATCCATTCTGATTGCATTATGTTAGTGGGGTGCATCAGGTTTTATATTTACAAGGACAAAGATTCCCAAGCAGAAACTGCTCCAAAGCCATTTTGTGCAAACTTAATTGAAATTGGCAACCTCCAGATCTATGATACTACTGCAGTACCAAGGAAGAATCAATGAGGATAGAAATGTAAGTGCAGATAGTCCCATTTAACCTCCACCAGACCATCAGCTTTACACCTTTGCTATTCTGGCACAAAGGCTTTGTAGCCAGAGCCTTAACAAAAGCCAATAGATTTAACCCTGGTGCTATTTAGTCCCAGGCAGATGCTGAAATCTGTGCACTTACAAGTTAGTCATATGCACTAACAACACAGAAACTAAGAAAAATGCATGGAGCAACTGGGACTCAACTCACCTGCAACCCAAATTGAGCAACGTGCTAATTAAGAAAGAAATTTCACTTCCAAAGATGCCAATTCTCCAATTATCAATCTTTATTTCTGCAGATTAGACACAGCGTCCCAGACATGAACTGATGCAAACCAAGGAGGAGCTTTCTAACATCAGAAGATCTGGGGTATACTCCCACCACTGCTGCTAATTTCCTGCATGGCCTCATACAATGTCCTTCCCACCTTTACATCTGGTTCTCTCATCTAAAGCAAAGACAATTTTTCAGTTGGTTTTCTGAAGGCCTTTGTGTTCCTGTAGCACTTTCTCCTGAAGTTTTGAAAATATTAATATTGACCTCTTCACCCTTTAGTTTAATACCACATACCCAGCTGGATACCTGGAGAATGCAGCTGACAAGTGGCACACCTTCTTTCCCAGCCAGGACAAAACATTTCCCAAGCCAGTTTTCTTCCTATGAAGAATGCTGTTGTCAAATCTCAAAAATCCACATTGCTAAGACGAGCCTCAGTGCAAGGTCAGCCAAAGAGGACTTCCATCAGAGAGGAGCTCAGCTAGGGAAGGCTCCCTGGAGATTATAAGAATAGTACAGTCAAGCCCAGATGGCAACAACGTGCAGAGCACATTTCCAGCAAATACAGTGACTGGGCAGAGGACTATGCAAACTAAAGTCCACCCTGATTCCTGCCATCTGCTTGGTGAATGCTGAAGTCCAGGCTGAAGCCTTTGGGAAAGGTCAGGAGAGTCTTAGAGGCTCTCAAGATACTGCTTTTGTTCTCACTATTTATGCTTCTCAATTCCTTTGTTAAAAGATACTAATCTCTCTGCAAGGCAGTTATTTGGAGCCAAGAGTTTAGATATTATTGCAAAACATATGCTTAAAAGAGACTGGAAATGATGTTGGCGGTGTTACAGAGGGGAGCAAAGCGCAGCTTTGGGTCAAAACAAAACAAAACAACAAAAAAATCTAAGCTAGTAAGCAATTCCCATGTGATAGTTTAGGAGAGCCAGCAGAAGCTTCTTCTAGAAAGAAAACAATACTGTGAGAACGAAGCTAACAAGAGCTGGCTCTTGGAAAAATAAAACGGCCAGTAATGAGCCAGAGTATTGCCAACGGCAAGTACCCAAGAGAATCTTTCTGGGAAACCGACCCAAGTCATTACTCTGGAAAGCCCTGAGGGACTAGGGACCTTGAGGCCAAGAGCTGGCAAATTGCTTCATCAGTTAAGGTTGGTCCCAATGTTTTCTACTGCGTAAGAATAATTTGTTTTAGCCTACAGGTCTCTACAGAGCAATGGGTAAATTCAGGCTGCTTCCTCTGGGAAGGGAAATGCAGTGCTTGGCAAAGCCCTGCCCAATGGGATGTTTTCAGGTTTCCCACCATCGCTGACATCTTTTCAGCCCAACACTAGCCCAGGACACTCGGGCTGTTGATTTGCTTTATGCCCTGTGCACCCCGAGCACTCCTTGGTGCTGCCGCTGCACACCAGGTACAAACTGATGACTACCTGGTGGGAAAACCATCCGAGCTGTTTCAGCTAGCCCTCTGCCAGCAAGCAGCTGCCACAAAAATGCAATGACTGTGCCTCACAAAAGTATCTTCTGGAGACTCATTCACCCAAAATGGAGGCAGTTAGAGCAATTATTCTGATGCATCTTGTTTTCTAGAGGGATAAGGCAGAAACCTCGCTCTATCTGTTTCAGAGAGATTAATTCCTGTTAACACACCAGGAAATAGGTACACTGACACAGAGTGATAAAGGCAAGACTTTTCTCTGCAGTCTTCTCTTTCATTTCCAGTCCAGCTACTCATAGTTACAGGAGTGTACAGACAGCACAGAAGACAACAAATGTGATCTCCAACTGTGCTTCTTGTGCAGGCAGAGAAAAATCTTGCACTGGCAGGAGATGTCAAGGTGCTGCCTAATAACTTTCCTCCTCTTCCAACTCCTCTTCTGATTCACGTTGCCACCTCCTTTGCCATTGACCTAAATAACATGTTCAGGCAGCACTGGAAGTATTTCCACCTCATACTTCAACAGCAGCAAGATGTTTGCATCTGGAAAGGGCACTTCTCAGGAAAGTCACACCACAGGTGGCTTAGGATCGTCTTTCCTGAGAAAGGAAGAGCCTTCCTCATGTCTTGTCTCATTTCATCAGTAAGACTTCCTGGCTGCAGGAGAACAAAGGTTGCCCAGGAGCACAGAAAACACATGCTAGGTCTGTGCCCAAGCCCAAACTAATCTGAACAATGTGGGCAGAGTATTCAGTTACCTCATTTCCAGGTGTGCTGTCAGCACGAGCCATGACTGGCTTGGGATGAAAGAGGAAAAACTGTTCCTAGATCTGGACTTGTCTGCATCGTTTATGGTAATTATTGCCCAGCAGCCTTTAATCCTTTAATGTCCTATCACACTCTCAGTCCTCAGTTTCTCTATAACCTTTTGATCACCACTTGCCATTCAACTACAGAAGAGGCTGGAGGACAGAGTGCCAGACTGAACTATCCCAGCTGAGTCAAAAGCATGCCAACCCGGGCCCCAGGAAGAGGAAAACAAAGAAAGCCATTGCAAAAGGACTTGGGCAGGTCAGCCACCTTCAGACACAGTGATGAGGTATGCTGGCAATACACAGCACTTAAACCAGCTGTATACCCAAACAGTATTTTGCCAGTTATTCACTTCAGCGCTTTATACCATAACCCAGTATTCAACAGCATTGCACCACAGGAATACAGGGACAATCCAACCCCTGACACTCCACAGTGGCTTCACACACGGAAGGATTTTTTTCATCCTCTCCCAGTCTCATTCTTTCCTTTTACCATAAATTTGGGCACTCCCAATAGCCACGTAGATATCTCACATCCTCACAACCCCCTACAGCGTACTGATCTCAATGTTATCTTACAGCAGTGGCCTTCACAGCCTGTGTACTGAGTAAATGAAAAAGTAAAAGTCAATTGAAAATACATTTATTGCCAACAAGGAAATGGACTGTGGGGAAATACAGGAAAGTGTTCCGAAGATGCATGGACTACCACAGCACTTGCAGCTCTCAAGTGAGGAAGCATTAGCCCGGGGTTTGCACGTTAAACCTTGCAAGGCAGACAAGGTCCTCAGCAGCCTAACAGATCCCTTTTGTATTCAAAGGATATACATAAATACAGTTCCCGTATCACAACAGAAAGGAAGTCATACTTTATCTGTACCACCTCTTTTTCAGGTAATTGAGCTTCAGAACTAAAGCAGAAATGATGCAAGCAAAACTCACACATCTCTGCTACAGCACCCTGCTTAGTCCACAACAGCTAGTCTGCATCTGTTATCTCTACTTCTTTTTTATTAGCTCATGTTTACTTTGGCTGCACATCCAAGCAGTCATTTAAACAGGGTGAGAGAGGAAAATCTTGGATTCCCAACAATGGCCAAGGAGTTTAATCTGCCACTGGGGACAATGACTCCAGTTGGCATTTAGTACTGGCAGGGTCAAGTGTAACATGTGCTGAAGGAAGCACTAGGGAAGCAGATCCGCAGCCGTTCCAACAACACTGAGCATTTCCTTGAGCTATTCACAGGTCCCTTTCCTCCTCCTGCGCAGGGAAAACAGCTCCAGCTGTCCAGTCACCTGCGCTGGCTTCTCCACTCACTGGATTTATGACATTGGAGGCTGCAAACAGCTCCAGGTTAGATACAGCACATTCCTCTGGCTTACAGCTCAGAGGTTCAAAAGTAAGTTAGGAAGCAGTTAAGATTATGTCCTTGGCATCAGACACCAGGTTGGTGCTGGAAGATAATTTATACTCCAGAACAGAACTGGAACTGGGCAGGCTGGGCATAAACATCAACAAACTTTCATCCAGCAATGACACCAGTCAGAAGGGTCTCGAGTTAATATTTATCCATGGTGCTGATTTAAGAAATTATTTTTTTTATTTAAGAAGTTCAAAATACTTTATATAAAAGAACTCTGCAACTTGCAAGCCTAAGGCAATCAACATTAATATATTCAGAGGCAAATAAAAAAAGTGATATGAGTTAATGTTAACAGTCAGATGACCACAGGCTAAATAAAGCCAAAGTGAGACTGCACTAAGAACAAGAACATCAATTTCAGGATTTTTATTCCATTGCTATTTGGCTTCTGTGATAACACATTTCTAAACAACTCCATTAACTATTAACTTAGCCCTAAAGGACATGTCTTACTGATCCCTCTCAGAGTAATGTTATCCTCTCAGTGGGCTCCTGTTGAGTAAGGGCATAATAATTTGTTAAACTGTTCTCCATTTAGCAAACACCAACAGACACAAAGTGAGTCACTCAGCAGAGGCAATTCTGCTCGGAGGAAATACAGGAAGGTGGAAGCCATGTGGCATTCTTCAATTTCCCCTTTCCTTTCACAATCAGACCCTTGATATTTTCTTCAACAGGAAAACTGACACTCCCCCTCCCTGTAAACTGCTGACAATTGTATTTTACACCTGGTAAAACCAGTGCAAAACGGAAGGAAGAGAAGAAACAAAGACCAAGGAGTTTTCTTGGTAAACTCCACAGAACGGAGCATTTTTCCTTCCAACCTTAGCCAAAGACCCATCACTTCTTAATGGACAAAGTCTAGTAAGTACATACCAGCCTTCATGGGAAATGCCACCTCCTCCCTGTCCAGCGACTGCAGAACAGAGAACACTGCAGCAGCTCCAAGGCAGAGAGCAGAGCTGTCAGGTCTGGCTGTGGGACCCAAGTCTCATGGAAGCCAGCAAAGCACATGCAGCTGAACCCTGTCCTGTCCTTTAAAAGGGATCCTAAACTCTTGGTAGTGATCTGAAGATTAAAGAATACTCGTAAAGTTTCTCTGCCCTCTAACAACTGGTCTTTCCCACATGCAGCTGGTGTCTATAGTTGGTTTGTTTGCTGGGGTTTTTTTTGTTTGTTTGTTTGGTTTTAACAGAGTAAAACATTTACATTCGTTTTTATAACATCACCAGACAAAACAGTGTCAAGTTCTCTCTGAATTTTTCCAGTCTGGCCATTGAAATTGACTATTTCTGCTGATATAACTGCAAAGTCCCCTAAGGAATGAGGTGTAGCAACTTGCACTCTGGAGTTGAATGCTGAGCAAAACCGCCAATGGCACTGGCACCACCTTCTTGCCAGACCAAGCTCCATGGTGGGCCCAGGCAATCCAAGAACAGTGGATGCTGACCAAAGTTTCCTCACTTGAGGAATTACAAGAAATTATGAAGCTGTTTGTCCAGTTAAGAAGTCTGGCATTTATTCAGACCAGCCAGCCAGTCCCCAGTTTGCTGTAAACACCTTCTTTGTCCACAGAAACTCTCACATGAAGGGTGAGGCAGGGGCAAAAAGGTTTATACTCATGAAAATCTGGTGTTATCAGTGCCGTGCTTGCAATAAAAGTCCTTTTCTAGGAAAAGGGGCTAGGAATCACTTGAGCACTAAGAGTAATCAATTTATTCCATTTTCCTTCTGGCATTTCAAAAAACAGCAGGCCATGTACCAGCATCAGCTTAGTCACAATTAGGAACACAGTAGAAAGCATCTTACCTCACAGAGCGAGCGAGAGAGACCTGGCTGTGAACAGAACCAGTGCTTCCAAAGTTGGTGCACTGGGAACTTCAGTAACTGGCCCACAGAGAAATTTTTCCTGGCTCTGTATTTTAGGGGGTTCACCTCCATCTTAGAGCTGCTGGGTCCAAAACCCAGAAGAACATCATTGAGCTCATACCCCTCAGAAATCTACTGACTATAGCCACACAAGGCTGGTACTCTTCAGAAAAAAGAGCATGTGATCAGTGCAACCACGATGGCACGGGCCAGGGAGGCTCCTGCCTTTCTTCCTCATGATGATCTGGGCAAGCTGAGCCACCCAGCTGCATCCTCGAACAGCAAGCACGGCTGTTTCAGAGTCCACTCTAAAACAAACTGCAGTGTAAACAGGAAGCAGAGCTGACAGGAGACGCGCTGCAGATGGCTGCAAATACTGAAGAGGGAACGGCAGCGACCTACCATCCTCCCAGAGCCCAAGGAACCCAGCCTGATCTTCCCAGAGCCCAAGGAACCCAGCCTGATCTTCCCAGAGCCCAAGGAACCCAGCCTGATCTTCCCCGAGCCCAAGGAACCCAGCCTGATCTTCCCAGAGCCCAAGGAACCCAGCCTGATCTTCCCAAGAGCCCAAGGAACCCAAGCCTGATCTTCCCAGAGCCCAAGGAACCCAAGCCTGATCTTCCCAGAGCCCAAGGAACCCAAGCCTGATCTTCCCAGAGCCCAAGGAACCCAAGCCTGATCTTCCCAGAGCCCAAGGAACCCAAGCCTGATCTTCCCAGAGCCCAAGGAACCCAAGCCTGATCTTCCCAGAGCCCAAGGAACCCAAGCCTGATCTTCCCAGAGCCCAAGGAACCCAAGCCTGATCTTCCCAGAGCCCAAGGAACCCAGCCTGATCTTCCCAGAGCCCAAGGAACGAGCTGCAATTACCCCAGAGCCCAAGGAACCCAGCCTGATCTTCCCAGAGCCCAAGGAACCCAAGCCTGATCTTCCCAGAGCCCAAGGAACCCAGCCTGATCTTCCCAGAGCCCAAGGAACCCAGCCTGATCTTTTGCACACTAGTCACTGCTCAGCTCTTCAGTTGCTGTTCTGCAGGCAGGGGAGATGCACAGATTTCCCCCCACCCCAAGACGCACCTCAAAAACATCGAGCATGGAGAGACAGTAGTGCTCCAGAAGCTGAGACCATGGAACTGCCCACAGGGCTCCCTGCTAGGGAATGCTGGATATTTCCAAACACCACCCTGCTTTTGGTGTGTCCCCACCACTCCCTATGTGCGCATTTAAGGAGTTCTTATTCCAAAACATACTTTTTGCTATAAAGCATCCACTATAATTAGTGCCCACGACTAACTATAGTGCCTGTATTTTTGTCTCCTATGCTATGCCATCTGCCTTAGAAGTATACAAAATTACAGAGCTAGCTGGGTAAGAATTAAACTAAAGCTCGCAACTCTGTGCCTCTAAGGAAGTGGCTACAGCAAGAGAAAGAGGCAACCGTGTATGATCTCCATCCTCCAAAAAGGAAAGAAAATGGCACAAAAATAAGACAGGAGGAATTTCAGACTTCCCTTGCCTGCTGATGGCCTGCCTATCAGGAAGTAAAACCACATTTGGCAAAGCACATTAGGGGAATGAGGCAGCTTCAACACCTTTGGGAGCACCAGAAAAATATTACTTTTGCCAAAGGCAGATGTTTAAACACAATAGACTTCTAAGAAAAAAAAACTTCTCAATAATTAACAGTAAAGAATATTTGACAATCACACATACACAGCAGCTACAAGAGCCACAGATTTCTAATGCTTGGTAGAGGAGTCTGAAAAGGAAAAGAAGTCTTCTCACCCTCTTCCCCAGCTGTTAACTATGACAGTGCATTCATCAGACCTTCGGCTGGTCGAGAGCCACCTTCCCTGTGCTCCTGTGACAGGATGGCCACTTTGGAAAGATTTCTTTATGATTTTCAAAACTGGGAAAGAATGATTGTATTAAATTGAAATCTAAGTATAGAGACCTCGGTATCAAAGCCTGTGAGATAAGTAACCACCAACATATGCCATCCATTTGAGCTTTGAGTCAGCACAGAGTAACTCCTACTAACACGCTTCACCCAGGTGAACTCTAAAGCATATCCTACATTTCCATGAATCCTGATGAAAGAGCCAAAGCGATTAATGTAACCCCAAGTACAAAATACCAACAAAACTGGAAACCGAAAAATAAAACATTACCTGTAAGAAAACATGGAACAACCTGAAAGAAAACTACGTTCAGTAAAAAAAAAAAATAAATAAAAAAATTAAAAAGATGCTGAGCTGGTTTTTTTTAATAGCAAGATTCAAACTGCAGCTTTTGAGTCTTTGTTTAAGCCAAACACAAAAAGCCAGGCTCGGAGCAGTCTTCCCCCTGGGATTCCCTGGGCACATAGCAACCATTTAGGATGTGATTAAAAAATTTTCTGTATTACGTTCGAGCATTTGGTTTAAGTTTACTTCCGAGTTTATTGGTTGGGTAAAGTTTCAGCGCTTTCCTAATAAAGTCCAGCTTAAGCATTGCAGCTTCACAGCCCGGGAAAGAGACACGGCCGGAAGATTTATATACATATTTTTTCTCCTTTCAGAGAACGGTGCCGGCCGTGGCTCCTGGAAGAAGCCAAAGCGGAGCTCTCCGAGCGAGCGAGCTCCCTCCGGGCAACGACAAAGCCGCCCCGGCCGGGGGCCCGCGGGGATGCCCCGATCCCGGAC
>NW_010334109.1:0-380 GCF_000700745.2 Antrostomus carolinensis
GGGGGGAAGGGAGAAAAGTTTGATACATTCTGTCAATTTCTGTCGATTTCAGATCGACAAAAACTGGGATGACTGACAAAAGCTGTGTGACTGGGATGGGAACCTCACATGCAAACTGCCCTGAACCTTAAAGGAAGACAAGGCATGAATGAAGCTGTGAACGTGGGTTAGTTTTGGGAAGGGACGCAGAGGATGGATGCTGCCCTCCGACTCTCCGTGTTCAGGGTCACATTTCCCTCACACACGGCCCCATCACGCGTGGTTTACGGGCTGGCCGCTCCCCTGCGTGAGGAAAACGCGCTGGAGCGCGGAGGGTGATCAGCTGTTGCTCCATCCAGAAGAAACGGGAGTGCTGGCATCCCGACGGGAAAGATTCCCGG
>NW_010334110.1:0-474 GCF_000700745.2 Antrostomus carolinensis
TCCCAGTGTTCCCAGTGCTCTCCCAGTGCCCTCCAGGCCCTACTGCAGCTCTTCCCAGTCCTCCCAGTTCCTTCCCAGTCCTCCCAGTACCCTCCCAGTGCAGCCTAGGCCTTACTGGAACCCTTCCCAGTCCTCCCAGTACCCCCCCCAGTGCCCTCCCAGTTCTCCCAGTGCCCCTCCTGGTCCTCCCAGTGCCTCCCAGTCCCAACTAGAACCTCCCCTGGTCCTCCCAGTGACCATCCCAGTCCTCCCAGTGCCCCCCAGTCTCTACTGGAAACCCCCCCAGTCCTTCCAGTGCCCCCCCAGTGCCCTCCCAGTTCTCCCAGTGCTTCTCCAGGTCCTCCCAGTGCCTCCCAGTCCCAACTAGAACCTCCCCTGGTCCTCCCAGTGACCATCCCAGTCCTCCCAGTGCCCCCCAGTCTCTACTGGAAACCCCCCCAGTCCTTCCAGTGCCCCCCCAGTGCCCTCCCAGTT
>NW_010334111.1:0-4185 GCF_000700745.2 Antrostomus carolinensis
GGCTGAAATGCTTAAATTAATACAAAGATATGTGTATATGGTATGTGTATGTCTGTAGCTGTAAACGGCTGCTGTGAGGTATGGGAAGAGCATTGTAAAAGCATCTGAAGGGTTTGATGAAGGGAAGCTTTTGAGTGTGTTATGGATCGTCGCTGTTTCTTGCAGCAGGAAGCTGTACAGAGCCTGGGAGAGACAGAGAGGAACTGCCCATAGCGCAGAGGTGGAGGGGAGGCTGGAATTTCTGCAGATAAGGCACAGGGAATGATGTTGCCAAAAATACATGCGGTGTTTGGGAGGGGCACCCCGTTTGGAGCAGAAGTTGATATGTCTGGAAACTTTATGTTGTTTGATAATTGTAAAAACACTTTTGATGGATTGATGGGCTCTGGAATTAAGTGGTATTGACAAAAGCTGATTTAAGCTTTCTCTGCCTGGCCCAGTGAGAAAACGACTTACAATAGTTGTCTTCTAGGCTGCCAGAGGCAGGCTACTGTTAATAAATAACAGTTATAGTCCAGTCTGTTTCCCATTAAATTTTTTCTTGATTGTGGTGTTAAATGCAGACAGCAAGAGGTAATAAAGCAAAACAGTTTGCCATAAAATGTCTTCTGGAGAAACACAGCATATTTTTTCTCCATATGACAGTTTGTGTTTCTAACATGAAATAGATATGATAACTGGATGGTTATCAGTCAGATAGTAGATAGTCAGCAAGTCAGATAGTTTTCTAATTCTTTTTTTCTGAACTGTTGTTTTCAAATAGTTTCCAATGGTATCACAAAAGAAAACTATGCTTTGCTGTGGTAGCTGCATTTAGCTGTCCTTGCTATTCTAGTGGTGTCAGGCTTCTTATTTGAGGTAAGGGTAGCACACAGTTGAGAATGAAACCTGCTCTGCTATCTCTGCACAGCACATGTGCGGGTCTTGGTGACTTTTAGGCTCTTACTACTTGAGCAGTTATCAGTTCTGTTCATGGTTACCTCAGTTCTGTAATCTCTGAGATACCTTGTCCTGCTGAGGGGAAACTATTGAGCTGTGTTACATGTGGAACATGTCAGGTGAGCTGCTTGGCATCAGTTAGGTGGACTGCTGCCAGAGCAGACAGGGCCTCCTTGCAGAAGATGCGTAGGGAGGAACATAGGAATAATATAGGAAGAGGGATTTAAAGGCTGCCCCATCACTGTCTTGGGCAACCTGTGGAAAAACTTTCTTTGCAGTCCAAATGTGATCAGTTGGGTAACTTTCCTCTCCTGTGGATTCTGAATTTTTTATCCATCATCCACATAATTAAAAAAAATAGTGTTGGATGGCAACTAGAAAGCTTCAGTTTAATGGGGTAGAGTTGTCTTTGAAAATAGATATGTTTTAAGTAGTTCTCATGTTGCAATCTTCCCGATGTTGACACTGAAAACTTGAGAGGTTTTAGACAGACTTTAAAACTTGACTTGCTACTAATCCAGGGAGAGGGAGTACCATAAATGGGAGATGAGGGGAAAACACCTTGGCAAAATCTGGGAGGAGGCATCCTTTGTTCTCATAACAAATGCTGCCCCTTTGTTAGGATCTTGACTGTTTGAAAGTATCACTGCTGCAACGTCATAGCTTAGTACAAAACTGACACCATGATGAGTTATGTAATGACTCAAAGGTTTGTGACTGGGGTCTTTAATTATCACACTTTTTTTTAGCTACTTTGAGTGTGGGAATTAATTTGATACTCTGGTTAGTTATAATAGAGTTTTCTTCTCTTTTGTGTAGGCTGCAGAAACTGCTAGCTTGGAAGAGCAGTTGCAAGGATGGGGAGAAGTGATTTTGATGACCGACAAAGTTCTTCGCTGGGAGCGAGCCTGGTTTCCTCTGGCGCTGATGAGTCTTGTTTCCTTTTCTTTTCTGTAAGTACCTTGTGGAGGGAGCCTAGAAACACCATTGCACCTTCATGGCTGGTAGCAAACCTGTTAAATAAATTAGTGAAACTTCTTTAAAAATGTAATAGGGAGGCTCTTACTCCAGGTTCTGTTTCTGATGGTGTGTGATGAACTTTGAAAAGAAAAACCATAAGTATTGAGAACAGGAAGTAACCTGAGTCACATCCTGCTCAGAGAGGAGCCAGTGCTTTCTGCCAAAGCTGTTTACCAGCAGTAGTTGCTGTAGTTTTGGTTTGAGGTTTTTTTGCCATGTTCAGCTGTGTGTTCATATTCTGCCCTCATCCTTTGTCATCCTCAGCTTCTTGGTCAAATCCCTCATCCTTTGTCATCCTCAGATTCTTGGTCAAATCTGGTTATCTCCTTTGGCTTTTTTCTCCAAACCAACAGCAATCTCAGTATGGAAAGCTTGTTTCCATAGGGCACACTTTCCTATTCTGCATCTTTGTTGTGGTGTTTACAATGAACTCAGCTGGTTTTGCAGAACTTGTTTTTTCATATTCTCTGTCCTGTCCTTTGAGAAAGGAGGAAAAGGAAAGACTAGAGGTAACTTTCAGTCAGCAGCATGGGAGGATGTTACCTGTCTCTGGGTTGGAGACACAGAACTGGCTTGCTGGAGCCACTTGTACGTGCTTTTACGTAACATTGTAGTAGTCAAGATGACCCCTAACTGCCTTGTACACACAAGTGTCCACGTCAGCTGTGGAATTTGCCAGTTGCATGTGTTTTTGGACTAAAGAGAAGAGGGGAGTTACAAAAATAAAAGTTGAACAAGGTGAGGCAGGGATAATCGATCTTTTGGCTAATATAAATGTTATGGTCTTCAGGGGAGGCAAGGGGGCTGGAAATCAAATAAAACTGAAAAGTAACTTTTGAAAGAAGTAATTACGTGAACTTCAGGGTATTCTGTTATAAATTCTGTGATTATAGCAGGGAAGATCTTGTGCTGAATAATACTTTGAGGAAATAGACAGCACTACTTTGGATTCTGAATTGGTACTTCATCAGAAATGAACCTGAATGTTCAGCACAGCAGCACTGTGCCAGATGTGGAGAAAGCCTGGCCCTGCAGTGGACTGTGCTGTTTCTTTATTTTTATTTCTTCGATGTTGAGGAAGTTCTGTTAAGTGCAAATAAGCAGCACGGGGCACAGCTCAGCATTGGCAGATGCTTAGGAGATGAGCTGGTTCTTGTCCAGTGCCCACACTGCTGCATTGAGTGATGGCACACTTAACACGGACAAGCACAACGCTGTCCTAATTGGAGATGTGTGGCTCCCTGTCCAGAACAGGTTTGGGGAGCTCGACAGAGCAAATGACAGCCTGTAGTGGGTCTGAATTCTGTGACTGACTGAAGAACCAACAAGATGAGAGCTTTCACTCTACCTGGTTATTTTGTATGTTCACTCAGCCATCCTCGTCCCCTGGTCTGTGTTAAGTTCACTGGGTGTCAACTTCTGAGAGAGCAATAATGATGAATTTTACTTCTACTGAACTTCATAGTATGTGTGTTATTGTAGCACTTTCTTCTCTAGTACATTAAGAACATTGTAATTTTTTCTGTGTTCCTTTGTAATAGTGTTCAGGTACTTAAACATCTTTTTATTAGTAATAGTAGTGAATTTTAAATTTTTTTGAGGTTGGGCAAGAGGATAGGTCTGCTGTTTGAAGTTCTGACTCAATTTGAAGAGGTGACTAAATATGTCTAGAATTTAGCAGTATGAGTATCCAGAAATAATTTGTTACCTTCTTTCTGCAGGATGATCTACTACTTGGACCCATCAGTTCTTTCAGGTGTCTCCTGCTTCGTTATGTTCCTGTGTTTGGCTGATTATCTTGTTCCTGCTCTTGCACCTAGAATCTTTGGCTCTAATAAATGGTGAGGAAAGCTTGAATTAAAAAGAGTTTTTTGAGTGTAAATAAATTATGGACTTTATCAAAATGGATATCTGAGCAAATATCAAATGATTATAGAGTAATTGCAGTAAGAAATCATCAGTCTCTATAACATATGAAGTGAGGACACTATTAAGATGTCATGTCCTTCATTCTTCTTTTTCCTGAAAGATAACTGCTATAACATATATCTTCATTGTTCCTTCTCTTCTAGAAAAGTAAGACTTTTTTTGAAGGAGTAGGTACATTCTTTGCTCTCCATTAAGGATGCCAGTTAGTTCTGCTGAACTAGTTTTTATTAATTAATGGATAATAGATACCGAGAACTAAATTTATGAAGAAGGGTGTTGGATTATATGTTTGGAAAG
>NW_010334111.1:4204-7466 GCF_000700745.2 Antrostomus carolinensis
AAAGTAATGCAGAGATTATGACTGTGATTGTAGGTGATTGAAGCAGATTTGAAGAAGGGCAAGGCTTATATAAAAACAGCAAGCTGGAGAAGAGCCTTACTTGAACTCAATTCTGAGTTAAAAGTAAATTTTAATATATCTGCTTTAAGATGACCAGTGGATAAATGTTCTTGTCTAATAATGAACCAACATAAAAGCCAAAGTAATACACACTTGTGTGTATCACACTGATACCAGATTAAAATCAATGGTCCTTCTGGTATGAACGCGGTTGCTCTTTGGGAGTCGCTTTAAGAGAGTTAGCGTACAGAAAAACTACGTGGGCAGTTGTATTGCAGTGCTCAGTGAAGGTAAGGTATAAAGCTAAGGGAAACCAATGCCAGGAGAAGTACTGGATAAATCTTTACTGCTCAAAAAATATGGAAGGCTTTTTTAAATTTCAGAGGAAATATCGAATTCTTATTTCTGGCTTTTTTCTTGAATAAAAGGACTACAGAACAGCAGCAAAGATTTCATGAGATTTGCAGCAATTTGGTTAAATCTCGTCGCCGAATTGTTGGCTGGTGGAAGCGTCTCTTCACACTGAAGGAGGAGAAGCCTAAAATGGTACTGAGTTCCAGTTCATCTCTGTTGTCTTAAGATTTAAATATTTTAGCAAGGCAGATGTCTCAATAAAGTGGTATTTCAAAGCAAGGACCAGCAGTTCTGACTGTGACAATGCTGGCCACATGTCTTACTCAGACCTGGAATGCCAAGATACATGACTTCAAGCTTGCAATACTGTGCAGTTAGGAGCATACCCTTGATATCAAGATAAAGCTAAACAGGGTTTCTTAAACAGCTTATTTCCAGTGTACATGAACTATCTGAAAAACTAGATCTTAATATGTCAGCTTAGGTAGGTGAACTGCTGAGTTTACTGTCCTGAAAACAGCTTCAGGCACTGTGAGGATGAAGTTGTGTCAGTGGGGATGGTGTCGTCTGACCATCAAGGGCTATCTGAATGGAAACGAACTGACATCCTGTAAAACTGATGGCCTGAAAATAAATTAGAACATACAACTGTAGACTCTCTAATCTCAGTTTTGACCAACCTGTGCATGGGTACTGCATCTGGAAGAGCCAGCAAACTTTAAGTTAGTTTTAAATGTTGAAGTGTTGTCAGATACTGAAGGGAAGGGGGAGAATTCCCAGAAGGTCTGTGGTAACTGTGCCCTTTTCATTTTTTAGTACTTCATGACCATGCTTTTTTCTCTTGCTGTGGTTGCCTGGATTGGACAGCAAGTTCACAATCTCTTTCTGACCTATCTGATCGGTAAGTGTGCAGCATGCAAAGCAGATGTAACTTTTTTGTTAGCTGCCTGAAATAATGGTATGAATTTTTTTAATTCTATGAGTGTGGTGATTTTTGTTTTGCTGCAGGGTTATATTTTTTGGTTTTCAAGCAGTTAATGGGTCTTAAAGGAAGCAAGGAATTTCAAGGTGATGGAAGCTTGTTAAAGAAGTATCAAGTAACTCCTTTTTTTTTTTTCTCTCCAGTAAGTTTCTTGTTGCTGTTTCCTGGACTGAACCAGCATGGGATCATTACAAAGTATGTTGGAATGGCAAAAAGGGAGATAAACAAACTTCTCAAGCACAAGGAAAAGAAAAATGAGTGAAGACTTAACTGCTGTTCAGTCTTGTAAAAGCTCTGTTCCTTGGGAACAGTTTTGAGAATTCATGTATAATTAAGATGATAGTTGTGTTGCTCACTGGCTTTTTTTTTTTTACTGGCTCCCTGATGAAGTGAAAATGTCACTCTACCAACTGCCTTGGGTTTGTGTCTCTCTTGCTGTGCTGACTAGAGCTCTGCAGCCTGCAGCTGTTCTTATATGAAAGATCCTGACCTTTGATGTACAGAGCTTATTAAGTGTCTTCACCAAACTAAGAGGCCCTGCAAATAAATACCCCAACTCAAGAAACAGCAGAATTGTGATGCACAATAGCATTTCTGTAACTGAGAGTTTCACTGGTCATTTATTTGTGGCCACAGCAAGTATGAAAGGCAGTTCTGAAAGGTCATACTTCTTGGAGGCGTGTTACTACTGATCCTTGTGGAAGGACAATTAGAGCTGAGAACGAATGAGCACAGCTGAGGGTGCATACCCAGGATGGCTGCAGAAGGTGATCCCCTTGTCTCACTGAATCTGTTTCCCTTTTTTTCGGGCTGCATAAACCAGATTATCTGTTGAATAGAGGTCTGGAATATAGGAGTTTGTAGTTCAGTTACTTATCTGTAGTGTAAACTTCAACTCATTGCACTGAGACTGTAGGAAATGAGTTAAGGTGTGTGTTACCTTGACAGCTGGTTGTTCTAAACACTGCTGTTGTCATGGAGCCGTGTAGCACGTTTGGTTTTCTGAATGTTGTTGTGTGTATACAAAAACCACCTTGAATACGCTAGGGTTGTTGCTGTAAATAAGCCTGTCTGAATTGGTGGTGCTTTTCTATGACTTTTCCTTCCTTTTTTTTAAAACTGAACTTTTTTTCTTTAAAAAGCTAAAACCTGTGTTAATGCATTTTAAAAGTTTACTGTTTTAAAATGAACTCTCTTCAGTGTCTATTGTAACTGTTGAATAGATAATACAGACTAAAGAGAAACTTCTTTAAGTCTTGCTCTTTGAATGTACAGAAAATGGTGTAAATGCGTCTTTCAGTCAGGAACGGGAGCTGGGAATGGTGCTTTAGTGCCATGTGGTGTCCGAACAGAAAAACACCCTTTGTTTAAATTGCTCACTGTAAATGGTAGAACTTCCATCAGCTGTGACAACACACCAACAGCACCCGCTGCAGAGGGGGGAGGCTGGTAAAAGTGATGGGTGGTGGGCACATCGGACCCAGTCAGTGAAACCTGTGCTGGATCTGAGCTGCGGGGAGGTGCTGCTGGACAATCTGGAAACGGTTATTTCAGAAGTGCTGGATGTCCCTGGTGCTGGGACACCAGCTGTGGCAGAGCTGCTGGGAGGGCTGGGGCAGCCCCTCTGCCCCCACCACAGCGCTGGGGTAGAGCACTGTGTGTGCTGGTGCAGCATGGGGAGCCCTGCTCCTCTTTTAGGTTAAAATCCATCAGAAACACACCCTGTCCCCTTGGTGTGGCCTTGGTCACCTCAGGCCTTCAGCTCTCTGGGGCAACGCCTCGCGGTGGGGAGCAGCTGGGGTCCTCTGTGAGCAGGGCAGTGGAAGTGGGGTGTGCAGAACAAGGGGAAATGGCTTTAAGCTGGCA
>NW_010334112.1:0-2190 GCF_000700745.2 Antrostomus carolinensis
GGGCAGGACACCCGGCTTTGGCCTCTGGCTCATCCCCACTGCGGTGGGGCGGGCAGGGCAGCCCGGCGTGGGCATCCCTGCAGGGCTGGCAGCGGGAGCAGAGGCTTTGTGCCGGTGCTATTGATTCAGGCGGCCAAAGAAAATGGGATCAATAGAGAAGGGAAGGAGGAGGGGACGGTGTGAGACCTCCCTGGCCAGGGCGCGGGGCTCCCCGGGCACAGGATGAAACACTTTAATACCTGTGGTTGGTAAAATAAAGGCCCTGCACTGCTGGGGAGAGAGGGGATGGAAGTTTAATTACAGCCCGGCTGTGCTGTGTAATTATTAATTACCCAGGGCAAAAAATAACTTATTGATTAGGGGCCTGATGCTAATTACCTGGAGCCGAACGTGGTGCTGGGTGGAAGGCTAATCCGTCAGCGCTGCCCGGGCAGGAGCTGTGTCGCAGTGCGACCTGTGCCAGGGGGCTGTGCCATGGTCGGGGGGCACAGACAGCCCACTGCTGCCAGCCCCCACCTGCAGCAAGGGTGCCTCCAGCTGATTGTGCAAGACAATAAAGGGCAACCCAAAAGCTGGAGGGCAGATGGGTGTCTGGGGGTCCCAGCCCTCTCCTCCCCACTTTTTGTAGGTTGTGACCCGTAGGAATGTGGTTTTCCCCCCGCCCAGGATTGGGGGCACAGACTGGGACCCCTGCATGGGCACAGCACCTCTAATGGGATTGAGGAGGCTGCAACCAGTCCCAGGAGGGATTTGGGAGGCTTAAGGTTCCAGACAGGATTTGGGGCAGGGGCCTGAGATGGGCAGTTTCCACCAAAGAGGCTTATTAGGGGATGGAGTTGAGGGGGTGCTGGCACCTTCTGGCACCCAAGTGTGGTGCCTGGGCATGTCTGCGTGTGTGGAACCCTGTGAGGCTGAGTGGGAGGGGGACAAGCCCCTGTTCCTTGCTGGGGACGTGATGCTGGTGACAGGCTGATGCCAGGACTCGTGTGAAGGTGCTGCCGGTGCCCTCTGTGCCCGCCGCAGCGGGGAAGGGATGCCCTTCCCCGCAGACATGGCTGGCACGTTATCTGGTGGCCTTGTGCACAGCTCTGGCTCAGGAAGGAAAGTGGCTTTCAGGGGAGAGGAAGATTAAAATTTGATGCCTCTTTGGAAGCCATTAGTGACCAGGCACAGCAATGAAATTTTGATGACCTGATAACCGTAAGGGGGTTACACTCCCACCCCAGACAGCCTGTGTCACCATGCCCCATCGCTGTGCCAGGTGCCCTGGCTGGTCCCTAAAGGTTTGGGGAGCTGGCACTTCTTCCTGCAGCCACAGCAGGACATGCCATGGTGCCTGTGGGCTGGGGGAGGACAGGCAGGGTGAGATGCTGTGGGCTCATACCCATCACCGCTGCCTGGTGAGGCTGGAGCTGCTGGCACGGTTGGGCACGTGTTGGTGGCTGAGCTGGGGGCAGTGGAGTGGGTCCTGGCTGGCACTGGAACCAGGGTGGCAATGTCAAATGCTGCTTGTCCCTTAGTGATGGGAATTGGACTGCGGTGGCATTTCTGCTTGGCAGGAGCAAATGAAGGACCTGGAGGAGAGCGGGAAGGAGGGAGACAGGCGGATGCTGGGATGCAGGTTGCTTGTGAACCTGGGAAAATGTTGATAATTAAACCCAGGAGGAGGGAGGGAGGGAGGCTCACGGGGTGGTGTGATCAGGAGTGACCCTGTCTCTGCCTTTGTGAGTCTTGACAAACCGTGTCCTTGTCCCCAGCCCGTGCCTGGAGCTGATCCCTGGTGCGGCTGGTTCCCACCTCGGGATGAGCTCCAGCCCCAGCACACGTTACCGTAGGCCCTACACAAACTGAGGTTTCATTGATGTTTTGCAGCAGCAGCAGCACAGGCTGTTGCCTGGGGTACAGAAGGTCCTGTTCTGCCTGGAGTGCAGAGCTGTGTGGGAGCAAAACCCTTTGGGTGCTGGGTCCCAGCTGGGATGGGTGAGCAGTGGGTGCCCTTGCCTCTGAGACATCGTTACCTCCCTGAGCTCGTTAGCAAGTTGCGTGTTACTGAGTGAAAAATGGTCAGTGCTGGGACAGTAAGAGATCTGCTGCTGTCAGTGGTGATGTGATCGTGCTAACGAAGGGCAATCTCAGCCCCCACGGTGCCCAGGGTTGTGCTGGGGCTGGTGGGTGGGCACAGGGTGGTGA
>NW_010334112.1:2293-2520 GCF_000700745.2 Antrostomus carolinensis
GGGTGGTGGGTACTGGGGGCAAAGGGATGTCCTGGGAGCTCCTGAGGGAAGTGAGATGTCACCCTCCTGGGCAGGGGAGTGTGTCATGGATAGGACATGGGGCCAGGGTCACTGGGAGCAGCTGGAGATGCGGTGGCAATGCCAGGGACCTCCCCCATCCCCATGGCTGCTGCTCTGGTTTGGGGTTCCCACCCTCTGCATCCCCAGAGCCATCCCTGGGGGTGGAT
>NW_010334113.1:0-2248 GCF_000700745.2 Antrostomus carolinensis
GGGGTGTGGGATGAGGCAAGCCACAGACTGGTGACAGGGATGCCAATTTCCGCCGCCACTCCAAAAACTTGCTTAGGAAATGTTTTCATTTACAAGGTTAATTTTCCTCCCTCTCTCTCTCTCTCACACACACACTCTCTCTCTTTCTCTCTCTTTTAAGTTCCTTATAAGACAAAGCTCTTCAGTCCTCTCGGCAGCCGCAGCAGGGAAGATGCCAGCGGAGATGTGCAAAATAAATAAGATTTGATCAGTTCAATCTGCAGCCCAAATCCATTATCTTTCGTTCCTTTTTTTTTTTCCCTTCCTTTTCCTCTCTCCCCTTCTCCCCCTCCTTTCCTTAATCACTTCTTCGTCTTCTTCTCCTCCTTCTTCGCGGCGGAGAGCCGAGCAAGCGGCGGCGATGAGACGGTAAATTCAGTCACTCCCCCCCTCTCAGGCTTTCTCCGAGATCAAAGAGTCTCAAAGCGCAACTTTCTCGCTGGCTGGCTGGCTTGTTTCGTCCCTCTCTCTTGGTGGTGGGGGTTTTCTGTTGTTGTTGTTGGGGGTTTTTTTTGTTTGTTGGGTTTTTTTATTGCGTTGATAATAGTTTGTTCATTGTGCAAAAAACGAGGTCGGTCCAGTCTCTCCTTCTCCTCCCAGCACTTAGTCTAAGAGCAAGAAAGCAAATAATAAAAAGGAGTAAAGCCCCCATACATACATATACACCGGATGGGAAATGTCAGTCACTCCTCCACCTTCCAAACAGTCACAGATCAAACAGTGTCACCACCGGAGAGGACTACTTTTCTCTCTTGCTCTCTCTTTTTTTTTCCTCCACACATCGAAGCTTCTTCTGATACTAAATAGAATGCAAACACATTTTTTTATCATAGATTTTTTTTGGCTGATCTTGATCTGCAACAGAAGGAAAAAAAAAAAAAGCAAAACAACAACACACACAAAAAAAGCCAAAACCAAGAAAAACCCCGGAGAGTGTGTGCAAAGAAGGAGGGGGGGGAGGAAGAAAAGACATTCACTGAGTGGGAGAGATTAACGTGAACTGTCCCCCCCCTAAACTCCTGGGAGAGAAAGAGATCCACTCTCCCTCTCTTCTCTTTTCACTGAAATATAACACACATTCGGATCCCAGGGCTCTCAGACAGTCTCAACTGATAGACAGACACATCGAGCTGCTTTTCCTGCTTCAGTTCGTTACTCCTCCTCCTCTTGCTCACGTCACCCTGACAATTACAAATAGGTCTCACACAAACCCATACCTGTCAATCTTTTTAATTGCTTTGTTTTCATTTTTTTTTCCCTTTCCCAGAGCTAAACAATATGACAAAAAAAGAAGTCTTAATACAGTGCGGCATAAAAGATTCCTCATGTGAGACACGCGTTGAGGGGGTTGTTATTATAATCCACTTGCTGAAGTACTGTGCAAGACGCATGTGCTGATTTAACTTCAGCAGAGGTCTTGTTCCAGCAAACTTACAGAAAAAAAAAAAAAAAAACAAAGAAAGAAAAAAAGAAAGAAACCCAGGAGATGATACCTCTCCGTGGCACACATCTAACCGGCATTGAATTAAAAATGATTTGTGGCAGATTACAGTTCATCCTTACTTTAAAATACCAACAGATTGCAGAGCAAAAACTGCAGCATATGAAACATGCTGCTAATAGATTTTGCACAGTATGTGTCTGGGGATTTATATAATGTTAACTGCAAGAACAGAAGGGTTCTTCCCTTTTTTTTTTCTTTTTTTTTTTTTTTTAAGTCAAGAAAGCAAATAAAACCCACCCAGCTGATTCCTCAAGGAAAACACTCGGAACTGCAATTTTGCTCTCTTTGGGGCAGAAAGGGACTTGTGCTTTTTTTTTTTTTTTTCCTTTTAATTATTAATACGGTACAATTAAGCAAGGAGCTGTTTGTACTGGTAGGATGGAGTTAATTCCAGGAATTACACGTGGGCTGCTCCGACACCGGTGCAACATCTCTATTACGCTCCCTCCCTCCCTCCTTCCCTCCCTCCCTCCACGCAGTTGTACCCAGTTGGGATTGGCGGCTCTATCACAACATTTGCTTTGGTCCCTTGACCCAGTTGATTTCCTGCGCAGGTTCCCTCTCCCAGACGTTATTCTACAGCGAGGTGATTATTTATTTATTTATTTATTTAAGGAGAAAGGAAGAAAGAAAGAAAGAAAAATAAAGGTTTTTCTGTCAGTAACAGGGAGCGGGGGAACCGCCTGCGACCCACGCAGCCTGACC
>NW_010334114.1:0-48829 GCF_000700745.2 Antrostomus carolinensis
CAAGCCTGTCAAGGTCCCTCTGGATGGCAGCTTTAGTTAGAACCTGGTCAGAGAGCTCTATGGAAAATCTTTAGAAAACATCTCAGAAATTCTGACATTTAAATAAATTTAAATAAATAAATACATTTACTGTGTTTGTCTTGGAGATAGTTGGAAATACTGTCATACTTAAAAACAAAACCTCATTAATTCTGAGGCCACGGAAATTCTTTCAAACACTTCAGAGGATAAGTGAAAGAAACTATTATCACAGTTTTACTGCTAAAACTATTTGTGCAATGCTACGGAGTTCTTGCTGACCTGTAAAATGATCCCACTTCCATAGACAGGGAATGTTAAGAAATAGCTGCCCTGAGAAATGATGTTATAGGAAAGAATCCTACTGCTGGAAATAAGGTAATGAAGTTAACCGTTCTGCCTTGGACAGAAGTTACTTACATAAGGATGGTTTCTCTATTGCTATCCTTTCAGGCAAAGTTTCAAGTGGTGTTGGCTGAATTTTTGCAGGGGTATATGTATTTAAAGAAACTTTTCTTCCTGACAGTGGAATCACATAAGTTGGAGAAGCTAAAAAGGGGGAGGGGAAAAAATAAAAGATATAAAAATACTCTCATCCAAGCAAAACATCAAAAATAGCAGCCACAGAACTGTGTATCTGTCCAGAAATACAGATGCCACAGTCATACAACCAGAAGCTCAGCTACCCATTTTTGACTCTAGTGTAAAAACTTCCAAGCATGAAAGGCAAATCTAATCTTTTTTACCTCAGAAAGCAACACGATAACTTCATGCTGCTAAGGCAGCTAAGCCAAATTTCAGTAACAGCTGCCTTGCCAGAAAACTGGCAAGAGCATTAGTGCTCCTTCTCACAGGTTATGAAGCTTGCACTGGAATCCATTTAGTCCAAAGTGCTTGTGAATAGATTATTCTCTAGGCAACTTCCAAATGTTATAGGATAGCAGAGGGAGAACAAAGCACCTATGGCCTCAATTCTATCAGGTCTAATTTCCAAGCACTCCTTTGCAGAAAGGTGACAAACAGACTAGTTGTATGGTTGTCACAAGTATGATAGTTTTTTAAAAGTATTTTTTCATCTTGTGTACTCCAAATGCTGAAATGATTTTGCAGAGACACATACTTCCTAACCAGTGTAACAAAGCATTTAAAATACCTGTAAGCCTCCCCGACTTCTTTTTCAGTAACATCAGTTTTCTTAAATTGCTTACCTTCCTTCTCAGATGAAGGAAGCCTGCCCTATCAAATTAGCCACTGATTAAAATCTAAACTGTATAAAATTAAAATAACAGAAATAAAGAAAAAATCCTGTAACAGGAAAAAAGGAAAAATCCAAACATCTAGGTAACCTTTATATCTGTACTAGCAAGTACACATTTTCAGATCAAAGCATAAGTTTTTAGACATTTCCTCAAGGATGGTTTTTCAGTCACCTGACATGTGACTTATAGGTATCCTAATACATGGTACATCTGACCTAACTGAAACTGTTTCCAAAGACACTAAATAACTGCAAGGCACTCCACAGGTGAAATCCCAATTAATATTGAAATAAACAGGAAATAACACAGTTTCGGGATCTAAAAGGCTTGCAAAAGGCAACACTACTCTGCTGAGGTTACTGCCCATACAACAGTGCAGTATAAAGCTGGAAATACTCCATGCTTACAAAAAAGCATTCCTTGTGATTCAGCTAAGAATATGAACAGTACAGAGAGGTTCTTAATGTGAGGAAATAAACCAACTACAATATTGTTAAATCCTTAATTTACTACCCTAGCCAGAGATTACTTCAATGAATTATGACAGTGTCCCTAAAACAAAGGGATACTGCAAAAACTAAAATTACAGTTCATCTACATTTTTAATTTTTTAAAGCAGTAGTCTTAGTTTACTTGTTAGCTGTAAAATACCAGAAAGTTTAACTAGACAATATTTGACCATTTAAAATGAACATAATTAAAAACTAAAATCAGTACATGTCTCCTGTAGATTCTCCCTTGATGGAGCAGCAACAGAGGCAAGAAATTCATCCACCTGCTTCAGAGACAAGGAGTTGTGTAGAGTTTCCAAAGGGCAGATAGAAGGCACCATGGAATATAGTTCAAAACCTGAAAGAAAAATAATTAAAAAAAAAGAGATTTCCAAACATAAGACAGGATTTAAGCTATTGCATGGGCAACTATTAAGGCATGATCTTATTTTAAATCAGCACATGCAGACATAGTACTCTTGAAATCATGGTCCCTAAATGTTATAGGAGTTGGAACAAGATATGCCAGTTTCCAGGGTGTACTAAACTAAAGGTACCATGTAACATACTACGGGATACAAATCCCGTGTACATGTAAAGTGGTCCTCAAACATTTCAACTGTGCTCTGCTCACAAATCAGTTAATAAAAGAAAACTTTCCTCTAAGACAAACTTAGTAAATCCTAAAAACAAATAGTCAGGAAATCGTAGTATTTCTCCTACTCATTCTCATACCTGGAACAACACTAAATAGATAGCTCATTCATGCAAGTTAAATAGGATAGCTGTGTTGTCAATTGTTAACATACAAGAGCTAAAAATGCTACAACTTCCAAGAAATAAACTTCCAGAATTCACGTTCTATCATCTTCAGTATTCTGTGAAAAAAAAAAATGTTGCCTTAAATATCAAAGGAAAACCACTGTTAGCAGCTTTGCACCTTGAGGTTACATGTTTTAACTTTGTAAGACAGATTTACACCTACCTTTATGCATTTAAAAACAGTACTTAGAAGACTATAAGTTTCATATATTAGAACAGGTAAGTATAGCAACCCAAAATCTAAAAATCATTGGACTTTGCTTTTCTACATTAGTATTGATCATACACCAACCATGCATATCCATATTACTAACATACTAAAAAGCATTTAAACATCTTGCAAAAAAAAAATTGCAGTTCTCTAAAGTGATGCAGGTTTGATAACTCAATGAACAGCTCTTCATCCAATTGCATTTCAGAAGAGGAAAATATGTCCATTAATGTTTTCAACATACAGCTGTAATATTATAACTTCAAATTCAATATTTTAAATTTACAGTTGCTACATTTCTTTTAAGATATTTAAATGAAGAAACAATAGTGAATGAAATAATGTTTAGAATTTCAGTTCAAGGTACATTATTAGAGATAGCATTATGACTGTGAACTGTTCCCTTCCATAAAATAAAAAGAATAAATATTCCTGTGATATCCAGTGTCCCCCATTCACTCCCCATTTAGTACTTTGCATAGAGAAGTAATTCAACAGAATTTCAACGCCCAAATGTCTTTATTTCTATTTGGATCCACCTTGGCCATACTCAAATCTGAGGGACAGTTGCTTCAAATATACACTCAATTGTAGTGTACTTATATTAGCTTCACTTATATTAAAATAAAATTTAGCATTTCACAGAAACTTGGTTTTCATGTACAAAAGAAACACCACCACATATTTAATTTCTAGTTTCCTATAAAGGCAGTAGCTAAGCTTCAGTCTAAGCACTAAGAAGTTTGGCATACATATTAATATCCTAAATAACTATGCATGCATGCAAAGCGCAAACCCTTTCTTTGCATTACAGTAAAATAGAAGATTTATCTCTTTACCCTGACGGAAAAGTCACTATCACTTGAATAAGATTTTTTTTTTTTTAATTTTGCAAAGAACATAGTGGGACAATGTCAGGTTTTTAATAACTATCACTGTTACAGTGTAGTGTTACCGAAAACCAGAAAGGAATTTCAAAACACACCCATGGCCTTCAAAAAAAGAGATGAAAAAAAGTTTTATTCTTTCAGGAATTTCCCCTGCACAGGTTTTTGTTCTGTTTTGACAATTCTGCTGCCCAATAGCCATATCCCAGCATGCTGTTGTCGTATCTTTGTGTCTAAGTGATATGACTTAAAAGATACCCTGTAAATCTATCTGTGGTGTTTTATTTGAATTTTTAATAATAAATATTTTATTATGTTGTGAGAAATAAATCTGAATTTTAATGATGAAGAAGCCTGACAGTATCCCTTCAAAAAATCAATTTAATATAAACTAACAGCCTTTGAGTTTTGGCTACATTTATTCTTAAAGCACTGTCCCCATCAAAAGGCAAGACAATGAAAGGGTTAACGCAGCAGCTCAAAAAGCCACCCTGCTGTCTTACATTTAAAAGCTATAGAGACATACCACTGGAGCCTAGAAATTCCACAGAGGAAATGGACCAGCACCTAAAGAGGTGTGGGTGTTCTGCACAGAGGCCCAGAAAATAAGGTAAAGCACTGTCAGAAGATACTTGTTTCACCATGTTCCTTGAACTAAAGATGGGGGGGTAGTCTGAAATGAGTTAAGAGGGTGTGATAACAACATAAAAATAAGAAGAAACAGAGTGAAAGGGAGAAGAGGAATCAAAATGATAGACAAAACAACATCAATGTGTTCTTATGTTAGTAGAGAACCCTCGGAAACCTGCAATATACTTAGGTTTCATAGGAGCTCACACAGCATGCATTTATCTTGTAAAAGATGTGTGGTAAAACTGCTGTATTAAATGAATCAGAACAATCAATGCATTCATTGAAAGCAATTTAGATTACTTTTTAAAGAATGCAGTCACAAAAAGATAGTGCTAAATGGAACAGAAAGTAATTGTATCATTAGACCCTCATACTCAAAAGTAGTTCTTACTTTCTGACCTTTTATGTTGTGGAAATATTTGGTTTGAGTCTAAAGATAAAATATGGACTCCTAACTTTCCTATTTGAAATAGGACACTAGAATTGGCCTTTTAGATCACACACAGTCTTAATGGTATTAATTTGGCCTTACTATAGCAGTTTTCCCTTCAAGAAACACTACAGTGCAGAAAGTCACTGTGGATTCCAAATGAATATAATAAAGGACTACTTTGCTTCTCAGCAAAGCCAAACAAAAAGTCAGGCTTTTTTTTTTAACCTTCTTTCTAAGCAAATACATTCTGAATCCAACACATAAATGCTGATCATTTCCACTGCAATTTCAATATCACCATCACTGTACTCAGCCAGCAGTCACTGCACATTTTAAAATTGCAATTAAGAAATGTGGAAAAGCTACATTAAGATCCAGTGGATGCTGAAGACTGAGTCTGGTTTTCATGAACAGGATACATTTTAGACCTATTTAATCATGTAGAAAGGTAGGCACGAAGTATTTTGCCGAGGAAGAGAAAGACATACCTCTGTCCTGTTTGTTAAATCAGACTTTTTTTTCTAACTATGGCAGACTGAAGACAAATAAACTCTCACTCTTTAAGCTGAAGAGGTCAATGCAAGCAACAGGCAGCTCTCTTGCTGTGATTTTTAGTGCAATATTTAAGTAATTTGCACATCTGATGAACAGAGAAGTATGATAAGGTAAAATAAATTTTTGTCTGATGATAAATATAGCAGTTTAGCATGAATGGAACCAAAGGTTCTGCTTTAGTTTTTTGATTTAGCATCACTTCAAGAAGATAGCCATAAACTCCAGTTGTCAATTCAGTGATTTATTATAGAATCAGGAGGCTCAGGGAAACAGCTCAGTGGGAGAAAGACAAAGAAGAAGCAGCTGCTATCAAGAAGTGTATGCCCAATAAAGATCAGATTTAATTCTGTTTTTATCTTGTACCATACAGTCTGATCACAAAAGAAACTGGGGAGAATGATTTATTACAGAGATCATGATTACCAGTAGCACTTCAATTTTTTTCAATGATTTTTCTAAGAAATGAATTTTGATGTTGTATTTATACTAATGAATGGTAAAAAAGGGATTTAGGATCTCTAATGATTACAAATATATTTGGAGTTGTGCTTAAAGTTAGGAACGACAGACGGCTGGATGATAGTATACACCCCATATTTGAAATAAAAATAAAAGGGATGAAGCAAGGAACCTTTTGTTTTTGTTTTTAAAATAAAAGCAAAACGTACCATTGGTTGGGTGTCGAGCAAATGAGATAGAAAACCTTTTAACAGCAGAACCGCGTGTGGTGTCTGAGAAAGAGAAAAACAGGTACCTGAAATTTGTAACAGCTACCAAAAGAGGGACATTTTAAAAAAGGAAAGGAAGAAGAAAGAAAAAAAGAAAAGATGAGAAGGCATTAGAACTGAGTGGCATGCAGAACGGACCAAGGAAAGGGGCTAAAATCTAAATAGAGGTTAAAAAGAAGAAAATTTGGATTGTTTGTAACTACAAGATGTGTAATGAAGTGTATGATAACAAGCAGAATGAGCTGGTGATTCTGGCATACAAGGTTATATCAAGTTAGAGTTGAACACTGAGTAGTGAATTGCGGGGAAAACAGCATGAATACTGTTTCACCTCAGATTTATAAAGGTGTGCTTTGGCATCTTTAAATTTTTAAATCTAGTGAGAGTTTCTTCTCTATCCCCAATTATCCAAAACTGAAATTTAATCTCCTCCTCCTTTGTAATCCAAACCCCACTGAGAAAAGGTCAGGAATCCTAAAATTTTCACCATCAGTATTTATTAGTTTATAATTTTTTCATTCCATGTATATGCTCCAAGTAATTTATTTTTCAAACCTGAAGTTTAAAATGAGAAAATAATTTCAAACATAAAATCTTGGTTTACTTTAAAAGTTCACTTGCTGGAATCTCCTGGCATGTATTACAAGTCTGTGAGCTAGTTCAAGACAGAAACAAGAATTAACTAGGGTGTTAAGTTAAAAATAAACAAGCTAAGGGCAATAAAGAAGCAATAGAAACTCATTTAATTAATACTAAGGCAAAGCATTCTAGGATTCCATTAAAATCAGTAACCTAGGATTTATCTTTAGAAGTCTAATGTGCCACATGGGTTTGTGCGTGCATGTGCTAGAGTGTGCACATACCATCTATGAAGCCAGGAGTCAGCTTTTTACGATGAGTACGAGCATAATCCTGTAGGTTAGGTGCACTTGAAGAACCCCCGAGCACTGAGGTGCTAAACAGGCCCGCACAGTGAGACCCTGATGGGAGTTAGAGAAAATACATACAACAACCAGGTGTTCGTCCATTCACATTGGGGATGCATGCAGCATGCAAGCACATGGCTCTTACCACACAAAAGGCAGCTTTTGGCAGTGCCTTGGACAGGTTCACAATATGCTTGTAATGTCAGAGTGGTACTTGTAGGCTGAAAACTATCATAATTTATTGTGCTTCTACTCATGACACAGCACCCTCTGATATATGTGCAAACAGAGGACTGGCTTTAATAAAGTGAGTTCTTGTCCTGTTTTCACTTTTGATAAAGAAAAGTTACCAGTTAGCATCAATGTAAACATAACCAAAAACAATAAAACAAAACCAAGATGATGGTGATGATGTGAAAGTTTTGTGTTTTAAAACCTGCAATTCTGAAACAAACATAAACTGGAAAAATACTGCTCATTGCTTTCATTCAAATCAAGCTTTGAGATGACAGGCTGCAATGAAGTACTCATGCACTTCCACAGACTTAATATGGAAATACTTCCCTTCTAACGCCAATAAAATGTTAACCATATTGGAAATACTCTATTCATATTTCAGCTACCAACATTGTTAAAAATTTTAAATAACTAAAAGCTCCATCAAGTTTAGCTTGACTTCCTTTCCTAAGAAGACATCTGCACATTTCCATGAAAGTGAGAGCACTGTTTTTACAACTCATGCATTCCTGCCACCAAGATGAGAGTTTTAACAAATCACTGAAAGCCACAGACAGAAATATAAAAATAACTTATAATCATCAACCATAAATGAAATTTACATACAACAATGAACAAAATGGAAAAAATGTTGCAATTTTTTTCCCTTGGTTTTTACTACTAGTTGAAAGAAGTGGTTTTAGATAAATAGCAGCAGTTTTTTTGGAAAAGCAACTATCTAACCAGTGATACTTCCTTTCATTACTTTTAATGACCCAGTGAGGGGAAACATTACTAGCACATGTAACCAATCACAGCCAAAATTAATTGGTGCCTGGTCTGTGGCAAAAGCCTTTCAAACCAAATGTAATACCTTAATCTACGCACAGAAATACATCAGCTTCCATGAGCCATGTTGTGTCACACATTGGTAAGAGAAAAGTTTTTTAACTTTAGCAAGCACACAATAAAAAACATGACTTTTGACAAACAAGAGCACCTGATGTATGCATTTTACTAAGGGAACAATATAATAGGTAGAAATGTATCACAGAAAGATTAGACATACAAAAATTACAGATCTCTATAAAGAAAAGAACTTTCTAAGTTTATGCATATAGCTTATACATTTCCTACACTTCATTTTTCCCAGGAAAAGACACACTTATAGAAAAAAAAAGTAGTATTAATTTACAGTAGTGCAAGATTTCATATTTTTACATATCAGTCATATGTATGCCTGTTTCAAAGAAGCAAGAGAAAGGCATCACTTGAATTAAAAGAATTTGAAACAACTCATTGAATTAGAGCATGGTACATTCTAATGCTGAAAGGAAGAAACTGATTTTAGAAGAAGGAATGTGTGCAAAACCCCCCATATTATCAAGAAACTTTAGGTTTGTACCCCTCCTCCTCCTCCTCCCCCCCAGTAAAATACCATCAGTTCCATCAACTGCCCACAGTAGGAAAAGTTAATTTTCAAAAGTGTTTTAACATTTTCCAGTGCTGGCCATTTCCATACAAAAGATTCATAGAATGGTTAGGGCTGGAAGGGATCATCTAGTTCCAACCCCCCTGCCATGAGCAAGGACACCTTCCACTAGACCAGGTTGCTCAAAGTCTCGTCCAACCTGGCCTTGAAGATTCTTGCAGAACCCAAAAAACTCAGTCATTAACTACATTATCTTAAAAATCTACTTTATGTTCAAAATAGTCCTGTGTACCTGTTGTGAGCAGTACAGAGTCAATAGTGTGAACAGTCTCAAATAATTTGCTCTTTTCAGTTAAAATTTATTTAAAAACTTCTCCTGCAGAAAAACTGTCTGGTTCATAGGCAGACACTCAGCATATATTATTCATAACAAGTACTACTGGGTCCTATTAACATAAAAACTATTCAAGGAATGTACAACTACACAGAAGGACGGGCAGATGAAAAGCTGCTAACGTCAAACAAAATTTCAATTGTAGGCACATACCTAGACCACTCTGCTTTTGTTCCAGAATAGTTCTTGGTGTACGTAAGTTACTATTGCTTTCTGATAGGACCTGGATATAAAAAACAGAAAAATAAGGGAAAGTAGAACAGCAGCATGAAACATCCATTTAACTTGATACAGCAGCCTGTTTCAGACAGACAAGTGTTAATAAGCTGTATGATAAGTGTTAGTAAAAATATGTAAAGGAAACATGAAAGATCATGCAATATCCCCTTCTGAAGGGAGTCCATTTCACACATGAGTTCCTTGCAATGAAGTAGTGCAAAGCAAGCATTCAGAATGAGAAAGAACACAGACCAAGACAGTATGAGAACAGACATTTGAGACATTTTATTTCATTTTACCAAATACACTCTCCTAAACTGCGCCTGTATTGAAAAAAGGAGGGGAGGGAAGGAAAGACAGACAAGCTATTGAAGACACCATACAATCAATGATCCATGCACGGGCTCATTCAGTGTAATCTTCAGATGCTCACAGCCTTTATTGATACAAACTTTTCCTATGTAAATAGTTTTAGAATTTTCCACAATAAAAAAGAAATTATGAAAATTTTCAAAGAAAAAGGATATATATGGTTAACAGAACACCATCCATTGTCATATATGTAAACAATATCTTGACATACTAAACAATCTTTAGATCTCCATTGGTACTTCAAAAAATATAGTTGCTTTTTTTCCTTCCTTCCCCCCCCAATATTTAGGAAAATCTTAAAAATATTGTAAAAGGCAATGGATGATGTCCTGTGTTGGGAGTTTCAGATACCTCCAATACAGACGGCAAGAATTATTAGTGCTAGAGTTTGTTCCCTGCAATAGTTAATACCAGGCCACTGAAAATATGATATATGCAAAACAAGTTTTGAATAGCAATATGAAGTACCAAATAAATTATTTTAAATGGTATTGGTTGCAATTATTAAAAAAAAGTTTTTCAATTTACCTACCACCAAATTAAGCAATGCTGTTTTTAAAGTCTTAAAGGACAACTAAACCAAAGGAGAAATTTGTTTCATAAGGCAGTAGACTAAGTCTTTTTTTACTGTGGTAACATTTACAATTCCTATAAAGAAATCAATTTTTTAGGAAAACATGTAACACATTCAGTAGAAAAACATGCACTTGCTCTTTTACCCCCAAACATTCTCGGGAAGTAACTTTAAGAAGTGGAAGAATTTGCTTCAAATATAATCCATAACAAGGGATTAGATGTCCTTAAAGACAGTTGGTTGTTGCTTGGAATGCATAATAATGTTTAATGAAGTAAAGTTTAAAAACCTGTTGCCATGAGCCAAAAATACTGGATGTGAAAGCCAATGATTTAGGGGAGACAGGGGAAGAAGTGATTTGTTCCCCTGATCTGCGTCTTCGACGCCCAGTACCCACACCACTGGTGTAATGCAGCCAGGTACCAATACACTCTGGGCTAGACACACTCAGGGGGCTCTCTTCCTGGAAGTGAGAAAGGGGGCAAAAAACAGCAAAGCATGCAAAGTTAGATTCAACAGAGCCAAATGAACAGAAAAGAAAAAAAACCAATCTGCTTGCACCCTTTTATATACTACTTTGAAAACTATTAAACAGCAAACAGTGAAGAGTGATATTACAATAATAGGAAGTTATCAGTTCCACTTATATGTTCTAATCAAATTCTATCTTTTAATACATCATTTTAATAAAAATTCTGGTAGACTAATTATTAGATATGAAAGAAAAGTAATTGTTATCAATAATTAATTCATAATTTTAAGAATTTCCCACATACTGGAAACAGAACATCTGTTATCCTTGACATACTGTTTAATAGTTTTCCCCCTCTAAGTACATTACACTTGCCTATTTATTATTTAATAGTTTTAATTTCTAGTCTATAACCTCATCTAAAAGAGTTTCATTTTTAGAATCGCTTTTGAGACTTTACAGTTGAGTCAATGGTAGCAGCACCAACCTCACTGGTAGATTTCCAACCTTATAAAAGCCCTAAAAATTCTCTGATGCTGCACACCTATTAAGACTTCAAGGGAGGACAGTGTCAGGCTAAAAGTCCTCCATACCCTACATCATTATGTATCATTAGTAATCAACAATTTTTAGCAATATAGAATTTGATTTCCAATGCCGATGAGCCTTGCTTTCTCACTATCAGAACTCAGCTTTTTAAAAATTTTTATGACTGAATCACAGTTGCAATCCTTTTGTAAATATTGCCGACTATACCCCAGATCAAAAACTTCCATATCATCTCACACCTGACACTGTCCTTTCAATTAACGGACATAGGTGAAAAGAGAATTGCCTTATGGGGGGAGGGGGGGGGGGGGGGGGGGAAGGGTTCAAGGCAGTTGCAGTTTAAGTTGCAATGACTTCTTTTAAACAACTGAAAATACCATTTGGTTTAAATATTCCAAATACTGGTTTTGCAGATTTCAGTAGGCCAGATGAAACTTCTAGTTTTACTTTTTCAAAAAAGTTTCATAGTGTATGTTTTCTTTAAATCACCTATTTTCTTCCAGCAAATAAACAAGCACTGAATGCTGAAACACATTCCATATAAATATATATTATCTGCACAGTCAAAATTTAGCAATTTATGTTATTGATACCTTTTGAAGTTAACTTATACATTATTTATGAAAATGCAAATGTTTAAAAGTTTGACTATCGTGTGTGTCCGTGAACTCATAACTAGGAGGGGAGTTTGCATGATCATAGTGAAAACAGCTTTTAAAAATACAGAATACTGATGTTGTGAGCATTTGTTTATGATAAAACTTGGAAATAGAAAATGCAAGACATTCACATTTATTACCTCTGTTAATTTATGGAAGTCATGTGAAGTTATACAGATATCCGTATAGAAAGGAACCATGCATCTTTTTCCCTCCACACTACCAACAACCAAGTTACTTGCAAATCTGTAAGACTTTCATTGCATACAAACAGTCCATTCCCAACACAAATATGAAAGAAAAAGCTTTTGGTGTGAATCTTCATTCCTGATGGTTTTAAGCAACTGAAAATGAGGCAATAAGAAGCTGTAAGTCTGCTTCTAGCATTAATATCACAGAAGTGCACCATCTGAAGCTTTGCCACTCAACTGTACAAATGATATCAGTGACACCACCATGCATCTCCACCTCTGTGACATTAAAGCCATATCTGTGAAGCACACCTAGATGTCACGGCCTTCAAGACAGGAGACTAGACTCTTCAAGATGTTTAATAGTTTAATAGAGAATTTGTTAAACACAACCCCCACCCACTTAAAAAAAACCAAACAACTTTCCAGTTTATTCTCTTACCTTCAAATGCTTGACAAGTGGAGTCACTTTCACCCCACGTGAAAGTAAATACAGCAGAAGACATGTCTCTCACCTCCTGTACCTCCCTTACCACCCCCAATCCCTCCATTCCCTCTCAGCATGACCACCCTGAAAGTTTGCTTAATTCCCAGTAGCAGCTGTCTTGTGAAGATGAATACGAAAGCAATGTATGTTAGTTTGGAGATATAGGTTTAGACTGAAAAAACCCATCCTTTTCAAATATCGCTTTTCTAAAATGGCCTAAAAAGAAAAAAGGAACTAAGTCTTATCGTAAAATAATAATAATTAAAAAAAAAAAAAAAATTCCTTCAGACAAATTACCGCCATGAAGGATTTCCCACAGAATAAGAGCAACCCTGTTGTGAGATACAGCATCATACTGGTTCTGGGTAATCAAAAGCAGAATTACATTCGTTTTTGTTTTGTTAAAAGTAAGCAAAAGTTCATTGCTGTGAAAGACAGTATCTGGAACATAAACACTTACTTCAACAGAACCAATCTTCCTGGATCTTGGAAGGGGTGACTTTCTGTGTATGTGAATTGGGTCCGATACCATTGGCTTGAACATCATTACTGACCGGTCTGTTTCATCTCTTTTAGAAGTATGTGCCTCCTCATCACTATCATTTCTATGAGAGGTTTTCTTCGAGCCTTCATTCTGCAAACAATACATAATACATTTTCAGTTTAGCTTCACATCATTCAACATGTAGACATGTGGCTGTTAAATAAATCTTCTGCATAAAGCAAGCCTATTTTAAAAATACAAGATGTAAATTACATATTATTGAACAAATTGCTCTAGACTCTAATAATCTATGTGTATTTGCTCCTAACCAGCCACTGCATATGATAGTGTTGTCATAGTTAACCACACTGTTCAGCCAACATATCTGGCTCCAATTTTCTGTTGACATAGTAATAAAATCCTGGCTCCACAAGTCAGTTGAAGAATTCCAGCCAGGCTTTGCTTTCATTCATTTCTCAAAAAGCAGGTGGTAAATCCACAGACCTGCCCATAAGTCTTTGAAAATATCAATCCTTCCTCAACAGTCTGTATTCATAAACATGCCAAACTACCTTACTTTCTTAAATATTTCTTTCAGTTGCCAGAATATAATTGATGTGATTTTGATACCACTTTTCTTACAATGAGTATTTAATATTTCTAGAAAAAATTCTGGCAAAGCCATAGAAGGTCCAAATTACCTGTGCCGATTACCTCAGTGGCCATTCAAAACTGAGTAACACATTGAGACTGCCTATATTTTGCTAGATATTTTTCTACCAAAAGAAAAATCACACCTGTATTTTTTACTTAACAATTTCCCACTGTTTATTTTAGGTAAGTCTACATCCAAAAAAAAAAAAACTTTTGCTTTAAAAAAAAGCATAATTACCACCTCTCTGGAAGCAGGTCTGTATCCATATCCAGCTGGTAAATTTTTATCTTCCTCACAGCCTTTGGCTCCTGGACTGAAGTGCAGCTCTACATGAAAACGTTCTTCCGAAGAAAGTTCCTGAAGAAAAATTATTAAATAGGTTTACATTTTAGTACATAGCTTAGCACTACTCGTTTCTGAATATATTTATCCATTTTAAATACCTTGTTTGGATCTTCATAAAGCATGATAACAATTTGTGTCATGTAATTGAGTTCATTGACAACATTTAAGTAATCCATAGCTCGTTTCCATTGTTCATCTTTTGATTCCTTATGAAGGAGGAAAAAATAATCAATACACAATAAACAGCTGTTTTCTTTAAAAAGACTGATAATTTCACTTTTTCCCCATTTACATGGATTTTACATTCACAGCAGAAGTACGAAGATTTTCACAGCTAAGGAAAAAAAAATACAACCAGGAAAAAAAAGTGACTTAAAATTACTCATCAAATGAATAGAAAGGGGAGATCAGAATTTTTCATATCAAATTGTAGAGTATCTTTCATGTTCTTTCATCAATATGGCTTGTAGACAGAGGCACTGCATTTCTGGATGGGAATAATTTTGCAATAAACTCATTTCAACTAGCATATTGTGGAAAATGTTTCTAGACAGCATTCTACATGTCAGACAGAGTAAATGAAGCCTTCTAGTATATACAGTAAAAATAACCATCACCTCCCAAACTATTTAAGATAAAATATTAAAATTTTTTCACGCTCTAGAAAAAAAAATTTAGTAATTCACCTTAAAGGAAACCTATAAGTTTATCTGCCTAAAACTAGGAGTGTAGCTGCTGTAGCATATGTCATACAGGTCTAGGATTAAAAATTTTGCCATCAGTGAGTTTAGTCATCCACTACCAGAAGCAAATATGTCAAAACAACCGATTCAAAAATGAATATATTAATCAAGCTCTATCTTAGAAGCAGCGATGTAGGCTTTGTGGTGCTGCATTTATTCACTCCAAGAGCTCAGTTACATCATTTCTGAATCTAGAGATCTTGTCTTTTTTAAGTCCTTGGTTTCAAAGCCAACCAGATGGAGACTAATGCACCACCTTTAAGTTATTCTATGACAGTATAGGAAAGTAAGACAATCTACTGAACAGGAGAAACTTTGCCCTACATGAGCACTCCTGAAGTCAGGTAGGGAGGTCTTGACAATATGCCAACGGTCAAAAAAAATAAGCCAGTCCAAAAGTTAATTCAAGAGAACCCTGAATGGTAACTTGAAGGAAAAAGAATTGGAAGAATTACAAGTGACAACATAAGACAAAGAAATGGATTATCTGCCTTTTTGAAATCTCTTTGAGACCATAACATATACAGCTGAACACACTAATGGAACTCAGCAGTCCTTTAAAGGGCATGCTGATTTCCACCACTGTGTACATTAGCAATCTAAAGTATGTCTCTGTATATATAATAGGAATGCAAATTTTTGAAAAAGTGTGATAAATTTCAAAGCCACTTAAGAAAATTAGGCTTTCAATTGATACAATTTTAGTAAGATTGAGTTCTTTTAGTTCCTCTCAAAACATCACAGCTTTAAGAAAAAAAGTATTCAACTTACATCACATAAGGCACCATAACGAAGGGTGGATAACAGGGAGTGGACATGACTCTCACTGGTGAAATACAGCCGTGTACGAACATGGCGTTCAGGGGACATAACACCCCTGGAGTAACTTGAAAGAAAAATAAATCTTATCAGATCATAATGAGATGTGTCTCAATTTTAGAAATAGCTGTCAACAAATAAAAAAATCATACTTTTCAAATTATTATGAGCTAGTAAGACATTTTGAGTAACAAGGCTAAGGAATATTCCCGTTAAGTCTTATCAAAATTAATGTAACCATGTAAAAAAGTAAGAGACTTACAGAGGATGAAGCTTATTTACAGTATCATCATCTTGAGTTCTCTGAAGGTCAGAACGGATTTTTCTAACTAGAGGAGTGCAGTAACCTTTGGCAATCTCTAATTTCTCAGCCTTAGAAATACCATACTCCTGCGTAAGAGTAAAATGACTTTTAAAATTCAGTTAAAGATTAAAATGCTTCTAATTCAAAGCATGCATACTAAAGACAATTAGTCATCTGTTAGTTTGCTCTGGCTGCAAACTGTTTTGTTTAACATTTTTACTACACTTGATTACTGACACACCTTCAAGTAACACGGGGTTTGCCTTTTTGCTGTTTGATTGCACATAAAGAAACATTTTTTCATTCACTAGTTAAAACACAAAAGTGGATTCACATTCTGGTATGATGAAGCTCCTTTTCTTAAGCAAAACATCTAGGAAATTATTCCTCCACCCCAGACATCTATGATGCATTTAATCTCACCTGATTCCAAGTAACTTTTTTTTTTTTTTAAACAGTCAGTAAAGTGACATAGGCACATTACCTATTTAATGTATCTATCTTAGTTTGGGGTAAACTACCTCCTAGAAGATCTCCTATTCACCTCAAATAATACTAAAAATGGTAGTTAAATACAACTGGAAAATATTATATCTGTTATAGTATCTACAATATTTTAAAATCTCATCTTCCTGAAGCTTCATGCTCTGCGGTGCACTTGATAGAAAGGTGCTCTCATCATTATGATGGATCTTCTGGCTACCCTAGAAAGCCACATGAGCACTCTGCATTATGTAGGTTTATCAAGTTTTCTTTGTTTTCTTTTCTTCAGCATGTGTCCTCATTTTTACCTACTCTTCCCTAACACTCTATTCAAAATCTAAGCTTAACTGGCCCACATAACACAACACATACTTAGTACCATTGCTCCTTCTGTCCTCCTTGCTGTCAGAGAGTTTAAGAAATGGGGAGAGGAAGAAATTCCCTCACTTGCTGCATACAATGTGGATAACACCTCTCTTGCAACAGTGCTCTGTAACTGCAGGGACACTTGAGGAAAGCTTTAGTCTGTTCTGTCCTGTTATCACAAAACAATTTAATGTCCTGAAGCCTACAATATTTTAGAGTTAACCTGAGTAGCCTGTAATGTACGGAAGATTAACTTGTCTGCTTCTGGCCTGAAATTCTATGAAACTTAATGTGTACACTTTTATCAGGGAATGCTAGCATTTTAAAGCAGCAGAAAGGTCTTTCAAATTTAAATTGCTTAAAACAAGTGAAATTAGCTAGATTAGGATTAACAGTGTAATTTGCTTGAACATGAGATTTCTAAAAGCAGGAAGAATTAAATTTAATGCAATTTCAGAATACACAGTATCTGCTAGAAAAATTGCTAGAAAAATCCACTTTAAACACATCTTAATGAATTATGAATCAAAATTTTCTTACAAAAAGTAATGAGCTTACTACTGGAAAATAAAACGTAACATTAAAGTCTTCTGTCAATGTAAAATACATGAACCTTCAATGGAAAAGACAGAGTAGACCTTTTCATGAAGTTTGAAAAAGCATTTACTCCACTATTTATTCTATTTAGTAACTGAAAATCCTTACCTGAGGGATCACAATGTCAGCTAAAGCCTTCGAAAGCCTGTATAATTCCATTGTGTTTTCTAATTTTAAGGAGCCATTGTGCTGCACATCATATTTTATACAGTCATAAATATCAGGAATTTTGCTAATATCATATCTTCCATTTTTTGTTTTAAAGTCTTTTTCCAGCTTAGCCCACCTGCGCAACATCAGTTCTAGTGTTTCACTGTGGTACAGCTGAATATCTGGATAGACACATACATCATGTAAGTAATCAAGACCATCCAAGTAATAAAAAGGGAAATATTAATTACATGCTAGTAACAGTTGAATAACAGAGGGATAAAAGGGATCAAATAAGTTAACTGTATTACTTCTAAGAGGGAATAGGTGATCATATGGTTACTTTTACTGCTGAAAGTATCACAGCTACATAGCTACATCAAGATAATAGAAAGCTCTGCTGCAAAAATGCACCACTGGCCCTTTACAAAAAGCTACAGCACCAAGACTAAACTGTCCTATAGCACATACCATATATCAAAAAAAGCAACCAAAAAAACTGGAAGAAAACTTCATGCGGTTCAACAAGGCCAAGCGCAAGGTCCTGCACCTGGGTTGGGGCAATCCCCAGTATCAGTATAGGCTGGAGGATTAAGGGATTGAAAGCAGCTGTGTGGAGAAGGACTTTGGGATATTGGTGGATGAAAAACTGAATACGATCCAGCAATGTGCGCTTGCAGCCCAGAAGTCCAACTGTATCCTGGGCTGCATCAAAAGAAGCGTGGCCAGCACGTTGGGGTAGGTGATTTTGCCTCTCTGCTCCACTCTTGTGAGACCCCACCTGGAGCACTGCAACCAGCTCTGGGGTCCTCAGCACAAGAAAGACATGAACCAGTTGGGAGTGGGTCCAGAGGAGGGCCATGAAAATTATCAGAGGGTTGGAGCACCTTTCCTACGAAGAAAGGCTGAGAGGTTGTTCAGCCTGAAGAAAAGAAGGCTCCAGGGAGGCCTTATAGTGCCCTTTCAATACTTGAAAGGGGCCTATAAGAAAGATGGGGACAAACTTTTTAGCAGGGCCTGTAGTGATAGGATGAGTGGTAATGGTTTTAAACTAAAGGAGGGTAGATCTAGACTAGCTATAAGGAAGAAATTTTTTACAATTAAGGTGGTGAAATACTGGAACAGGTTGCCCAGAGAGGTGGTAGAAGCCCCATCCCTGGACACATTAAAGGTCAGGCTGGATGGGGCTCTGAGCAACCTGATCTAGTTTAAGATGTCCCTGCTTACTGCAGAAGGGTTGGACTGCACGACCTTTAAGGTCCCTTCCAACCCAAACCATGCTAGGATTTTATGAAAATTCTAGGAGCGAGGAAGAGGAACAGGACAACATCTCTGTTTTAGAAGAGAACACAGACCCTATTTCTCTCTCTCTCTTGCATGTTCAGGACTAGTCTGAACTTCTTAACACCACGAAGAGCCCTTACATAGAATATGACCGCGTGTTCATCCTCTTTTTACTCTAAAATAATGCATATGGAATCAGACTGTGAAAATCCCTAACCCATTGTTGATTAAAGTTCTGCTAAAAGTGAGTTTAATAAAGAAAAGTTATGTTACAATTCTATTTGAAATATAAACAAGAGAAAACTAAATAAAAGGACAAAAATGTACCTGCAGACTTTGGATCTTCCATTCTTTGCCTGATCTGAGAAGTCAAGCTCTGGATCAAGGAATAGACCTTGTCACATGTCTTTACAGGATTTTTAATAACCTGCATTGATTTTATCAATGAGATGCTTCCAGATGGAGTAAGCTGCAATTTGAGATAAACACAAAATTATCTAAACAAACTGACTAGATTTGAAAGAACAGGGAGATAAGACAGAACAAATGAAAGATTCCAAGTATTGTAGAAAAAGCATTCAAGCAGGTTGCTATTACTTTTTGAAACCATTTCTCAATATATACTACCTTTGAAGCATTAAGAAATGAAATATATCAAAAAGTAGTAAGATTTACTAGTGATTCAAAGGTGACAAGAAATTCACAGAGCGGCTTATTCTATAAAGTAAACATGATCAGTTTCAGGAGTTCCTAAAACTTTTTTTGTTCCAAGACAGGAAAATTGAAAAGAAATTTAAATCTTTGTACATACTTAGCAACTTTCCATAACTTCCTTTTAAGTAACTATTGTATTCAAAAGCTTACAAAAATTCTGTAAGAAATGTTATAGTTAGGCTACGTGCCTCACAAAATATTTTTCTTCTACGAAGTACCCTACTTAGCGTAAATGGGAGGAAGAACCAGATTTGCAATAGTAACTGATACATGAAAAAAAGTTTGTCTCTTCCTGTTTTAGGTCTTTTTTTCTATAGGACTGCAGCACACAAACACAAACAAAAAGAAACCCTTTTAATGCATATATATCAAGAACATACAAGATGCCCTTCAGAGCTGACTTGATTATAGAAGCTACAAATTATCAATATCAACTTGAGTGTCACTAAAACAATATAGTCAACATCCATGTCAGTGAGGCTTAGTCTCATTCTTTCAGGAAAGTCTGAATAATCGAAAGTAAGCAAACAATTATATTAACAATAATTTATATATATAACACACATACATATTTGCACTTTCCTCATTTTCCTCAAATGCACAGGATAGTTTGAGTATGGAAAACTTCTGCCCTTTACCTAATAGTAAGCAGTTCCTACCTCCTTATTATGACCAAGTAAATCAATAGGAAAGGTGCTCTGGCACAGAAGAAAAACCCATATTGTTTTCCCAAATTGTAAGTTAAAAAAAAAAAAAAAAAAAAAAAAAGAAACTGCCAAAAAAGTTATTATCACTTTATAATACCAAAGGTTAGTTACTTTCAGTGATGGTTTCAGAAGGATGTGCTCTATTAGTTCCAGCCACCTTTCAAATTCCATTATATCTATAGCAAGAAGAAGGGGGAAAATAAATAAAGTCTTGAGACCTTTTACCCTCTCACTTTTTCCAAGTACTGCTGAATCAACTGGATGATACTTTTAATCTACGCATTTAAATAAATCCGCATAAAGTATACATGCAGGGTGGTAAAATTATTTTTCAATTATTTGCTCTCATTACCTTTCAGCAAATAGCAGTTTAAGCTTAAACCTTATATGAGGACTTGTATTTAGTTGCTACATCAGAGTAAGGGCAATTGAAAGAGAAAAAAGTTTCCTAAGAGTAACAAACATTACTTACATTTAAAACCAGGAACAATCATGTGTGCTCTGTACTAAGTCAGCACAACCTATATTAATATGCACTAATTTAGCATGTTAATGATACACTTCCTTTCACTGATTAGAAAGTATTCTACTGGTTTTCAGCATTCTAGTATTCTTAAGAGTTAAAAAAAAGGCCTCGTAGCAGATTGAATATTGAAACAACTGCAGTAAGCAAGCAATACATCTTGTATTACCACACGCTGTCAAAGTAAATATTACAGAAAGTGTAAACAATATAGTTTCATTTATTAACTAATTAAAATATTTTTAATGGAACAGTGAAAAAGATTTACAAATGAGGTCCCTGTCTACTCCTATTTCAAAGTCTGTAGCTATTCTGATTACTCAAATTGCAAGACAGCTCAAAATATCTAATATTGCAATTGGTACACATTTCTTTGTAGTTCAAACTATTTGCAAGCACACAAATGATTTTTCAAAACAGATACATAAAATCACTGCTCATTACTTTTACCCAAGAATTTGCATGGCTATTTATTTCATTTCACAGGAAACTAATTACGTGCTAACCTTATCGTAGTCATCAGCAGTAAATTCTCTGTCTCTCTGGAGAATTTCATGGAGTCTTGCTTTAACACGATGCTGACAGCTGCTTAAAGAATCACTGTCGCTGTCCAACAGACCATTCATATTAGCACTTTTTACCATCTGAACAAGGATAGGAGTCAGCTCACCCTCTAAGGCCAGTAGTCCCTGATGCAAATAATAAAATTCATCAGGCAAAAAGATAAAGATGAGAGTGTAAGAGTATCTTACAAAAACAGCTTAAAACACTAATTTAAATTCAAGATTTTATCCCTTGTGTATGGGTTACATAAAAAGGGACTTGTCAGACAATGCAGGTGTTTGCATAGAAACGGCCCCCAAAACACTGCCTTGGTGTGCTTCCAAAATGGAGAAGGCTGGAAACTTTTGTGACTTCTCTAGCAACTGAAGGGCTCTGGGATAAGGAAGGAAACAGGCTGGTGTCTCCTCAAGCCTGCTGACTGAGAAGAAAGCATGACAGATGGCTGAAACACTTCTGCACCAACACATGCAGCATGGAAATAAACAGGAGAAGTAAGAAGTTTGAACACTTGCAGAGCTTTAAGTTTATTCACCACAGAGATGTGGTGGAACAGTTCATGTGAATGGAGTTTTGCTGTAGCTAGAAATAGGGCCTTCTGGAAGCCACGAAGGAAAGGAGACAGAGTTGGGCTCTATATAAAGGAGCAGCCTGAACACGGGACCTTTGCTTGCACACCAGTGACAAGCAAGTTGAGATCTTACTTATAAGGATCAAAGGACAAGTAAGCACAGGGCAACTTCATGATGGGCCTCTGCTACAGACCACATGATTTAAAAGCAGAAATAGATAAAGCCTTCTTAACACAACCGGAGAAAGCCTCCTGATTGAGGCCCTGTTTTCCATGGGGGCCCTTAGCCCTGGATACCTCATGCGTGGGCAATATTGCAGGGGACAAGCAATCCAGATTTCTGAAAAACACCTTTGTTTTTTTATTTGACACAGGTTACTGATGAACTATCTAGCAGAGGCATTCCCCTGGACCTGCTACTTGGAAGTATTTGCTACTTGGAAGTATCAGGAACGTGGAGGTCATTTGCAGCCTTGACAATTAAAACCTGGTATTTTAACAGATCCTTGGAGAAGTGAAGAAGACAAATAATTGCATTAGAGCCCTGGAATTCAAACAAGCAACTTTAGCTTGTTCATGGAATTCTCTGGAGGAGCGTCCTGAAGGACAAAGGCGCCCAGGACAGCTGAATGATCTCCACAGACAACTTCCTCAAAGCCCAAGAGCAGTCCACTTCGAGATACGTAAAGTCATATAGAGGGTCAGCAAGGACAAAAAAAGAAACACACAGAAGATGGAAGCACAGATGGGCTACCTGAAAGGAACAGATAAATAACCTGAAAATGAGAGGTGGAATTAAAAAACTGGAGGAGATGTGGAATCTCCATTCCTGGAGACGCTCAGACCTTGACTGGGTACAATTCTGAGCAACCTCATCCGAACTGGCTTGGTGTTGTGTGGAGTTGGACAAGATGACCTGCAGTGGCTCCCTGAAACCTAAACCCCTCCAATGCTCTGTATTATTACTGAAACTCATTCACTTAAGAAATAGCACTTTCCTATCACTTGCACCACCTGTGTCCTCTCACACAATTAAAGGATTTGTATCACCAAAATGAGGAAATACGTGAATAAATTATTAACAAGTAGAGGTATTATGCATGCAAAAGGCTATTTGGGAAGAGGAGCAAAAGTGGAATTTGCCTAGCATGAAGAGGGGTAAAAGAATACTTTGGCAAGCATTATAGATGTAGGAAGTTCTGAATTCTGTGTTTTATATTAATAGTTCCTATAAATTCACATTTGTACTGAAAAAAAAAGTCCATGCATTTTAAATGTCACCACAAAATTTTTATAATTTCACATCAAAAAATATATGTAAAAATATTTCTACAGAAGTACCAAGATGTAGTACTGCTACCATGTCTTACTCATTAGGTATCCATTTTGACAGGCCCAAAGTAAAATGTTTCCTGTAACAACTTTAAGAAACTGCTTCTATTAATTTGAAATACAGCATTAATGTATAGTCTGTACAATTTCCCATTAAAATATATGCAAAGTAGTTTATTAATTCCACATTTCTAATAATTTTGAAACCTCTCATTTCCTCTATGAAGTTACAAAACGATGAATGAAAGATGGTTTCAATTAAAAGAGTTGCCTTTTGAACTCCAAATCTTCTGGTCCAAATCACTGAAGTGACTGAAAATTGCAATTTTCGCTTATACAAAAATTTGAGATACATTATCTCAAATCAGTTCTAATGTTGGTGCTTTAACCAATACACACAATCTATCACAGAAATCTGAAAAAAAAATTTGAGGAAAGTAAGCCCTAAACAAATAAGCAAGGTGCAAACTAAAAATAGCAGCCTGGGCTGTATCAAAAGAAGTGTGACAAGCTGGTTGAGAGAAGTGATTCTGCCCCTCTACTCTGCTCTCGTGAGATCCCACCTGGAGTACTGCAACCAGCTCTGGTGTCCTCAACATAAGACATGGACCTGCTCAAGTGGGCCCAGAGAAGGGCCATGAAGGTGAACAGAGGGCTGGAGCACCTACCATGTGAGAACAGGCTGAGAGAGTTGCGGTGGTTTAGCCTGAAGAAGAGAAGGCTCCAGGGAAACTTTATAGCAGCCTTTCACTGGAAAGGGGCCTACAGAACGATGGGGAAGAACTCTTTATCAGGGAGTGTAGTGATAGTACAAGTGGTAATGGCTTTAAACTGAAAGAGGGGTAGATTTAGATTAAATACTAGGAAGAAGTTCTTCACTGTGAGGGTGGTGAGACACTGGAAGAGGATGCCCTGAGAAGTTGTGGATGCCTCCTCCTTGGAAGTGTTCAAGGTCAGGTTGGATGAGGCTTTGAGCAACCTGGTCCCCTGGAAGGTGTCCCTGCTGATGGCAGGGGGGATGGAACTAGATGATCTTTAAGGTCCCTTCCAACCCTAACCATTCTATGATTCTGGAAGTTATTACTAAGGACTAAGTTATATTGCTAGGGTTGTATAAGTAAAACCTGTCTGTATCTGCTCAAAGAACCTCAAATGCTTGGCACATTAATTGGATAATTTTTCACACTGAACTAAACTCTTTCTTTCAAAACAGAGCCCCTGTATACACTGTGGACTCTAATAAACCATAAATCTGCCTCAATGTTCAAAAGAAAAAACAAACTTGAGAACATTAGAATTTTTAAAATTGAAAATACAATTTCACATTGTACCTTTGCAAAAGCCGCTGCAGTCATCTGAACTCGTCCCTCATCAGAAGCATAGATTTTGAGATCATGTCGGTAAGTGCTATGTAATCTAAGTAAACCACATCCAGGAAATCCAGCATAATCTCCTAATAAACAAACATTTTGCTCAAACTTTCCTTTTATACTTTATTATCTTAAAAAGAGATTTATGCTATTCAACACTTTTTTTTTTTTGTTTTACCTTGTCCACCTGGATACATACACCTGAAAGCCCTTCCAAGCTCCTCTGCTTGAACCCTGCCTGCAGGGGTCAATTCTCCTCCCCATTTTAGCACTAGAAGCAGGGATGGTTCATTTCTTCTATTATCTAATTGTACATAGAGAGAAGAGTTTAGTAGTGAAGTATATGATTTTTTTTTTTTTTTTTTTTTTTTGCATTATGAATGAAAATATCTGGACTATGCAGGGCTTCAGTAAAGATTCTCTTCAATATTATGAATCTTTAATAGCATTCTAACATTAAGAAAATATTGAACTGGAGAACTAAATGGACACTGAAACAGAGAAACCTGAAGTAGTTAAATTACAGAGAAAATACAAGTGAAAAACATGTAGCACAAAATCTGAAGCAAAAAGTAAATTAAGATAGAAAAATTAAAACAAATTGTATGCTAAATACTCTACAGTTATTTCAGTCAATAACCATGGGTCAAGGACCAGAGAAGCTTATAAAAGTTTTAAAGATAGCAGTAAATGTTGAGTGGCATTTTCCCATCCAGGCACAAAACACCTTCTTTGGTGAATCACTGAAGCTCCTTTTCACCCTTCTTTTGCATTACAAAAAAGCAGTGTTAGAACACAAATTTACTACATAGTTTTAGGTATATGATTCACCAGATTAATAGACTGGGTATCTGCCAACAATACAAATATTCATTTAAAACAACATATTCCTTCTTCTTAATACTAAGACGTGTTATACCACTAGAACATGACTATTTAAACACAAATGATATTAAGTGATAAGGTGCAAAAGTAATACAATACCTTCCTCTTCACTAGAAGTCTTTGGGCAACCATGAGGAAGGTATGTTAACTGTACTTTGCGATTTATGCCTGAAAAATGTCCATACCTGAAGTAATAACAGGAAAAAGTGAAAGCGGAAAAGAGAGAACCATTTTAAATATTTTCATCCAAACCTGCTATGCACCTGTAACAGGGGATAATAAATCTATGCTGCTCATTGATTTTTGCATGTGACCAACATTTATCGAAGCAATGCTTAGAACAAACCTAACTCAACAAGCATAGAATGACCACAGAAATATCACCCATTCTATAATGAAATATTTTAAAACACTATTTACTACTCTTTTTCAAAACACTGAACACAAAACTGGAAAAAAAAATAAAAAAATTTGCAGATTGCATAAGTAATTTATCTATGCATATCTACAACTGCAGTGGCTATCAGTAGCCAGAATCTGATCTTGCAGTGTAGATGGCCATTATTTTGTTAGCCAACTCAGTTCTCCAGCAGAACTCGGCATTTCAAACAATTGTCATAAATTTCAATAACTGTATTTGCCCTGATTTTTTTAAAAATTAAGGTTATCAGTTCTGAGACTCCAGACCTTTAAAAAACCTTAAGGCTTTAAATTTGGGGGGTTTTGGGGGATTTTTTTTTTTGTGTGTGGTTTTTGTTTGTTTGTTTGTTTTAATTCTTAACTATTTCAGGCTTAATATACAAAGCCTTATTTATGTGGAATCCTCCAAGTTTGCTGTAAGTAGACAGTTCTTACTGGCTCCATGAGACTTCATTATGTCATACACTGCAAGAAGCAGACCCTGCACTCAAATACTTTAAGCTTAAAAACATGCAAGAAGATAAAAATTGACTTCAAAGAACTTTTTAACATAGGAAGTTTACTGAGACACTAAATAAAGCAATGAGTTCAATTAAAAGGATAAGGAGAAAGAACAGTGAGATTACCCAGCTCTCCTTCATCATGTCAAACATGATAACCTTTCTCTTGATAAGACTTCTGCTTGAATTAATGTATCATTAGATATTTGAATGCAAACTTGCAATCGAAGTAGTAACTGGTCAAACAGGTGAAAATAGGAGATACAACTTTGTTGCTATGAAGCCTGAATACTAGACACTTACATTTCTAACACTGTCTTTAGCTGTTCAAGTTTTGCTTTACTTTCTTCAATCTCAGAATCATTGTTTTGCCCAAGTTCTACAAGGAGTTGCCTTGCTATATCAAGCACTTCCTAAAGAAAGGAAACATAGGATTTACTTAAATAAATAATTTTCTACTTATAAAATACGATAGCAGGAAAATAAAAACAAGCTTGCCTGCAACTGTTTTGGTTTTTTCAGTTTTAGTTTTCCAGATTTATATCCATCACATTTTTCAAAGAGATCAAAAAACCTTTAAAAGAAAGAATATTAATTAAAAAACACAGTTTGTAAATTAAAATATTACTTGAATAAGGGGCTCTTAAACTCAAAGTAGTCTGAAATTAGCACCTTTACACTATTTGAAAAGCTTGTTAAGACCTGCATTACAGAGGTCAAACCAACCATTCAAATCTCATTTCCCAAGAAAGTCTTGAAGACACTAGAGAAATAAGAGCACTAAAAATGTTCCCTTAGAAACCATAAAAAAAAAAGGAAAGATATTATATATATCAAATGACATAATATTCAAATTTACAGCTATGTAAATTCTTAATCTTCAAGAATGATCCTGAACAGAAGCAGGGACCAAATACACCAAATGAGCAGTCCTACACATTTGCAGCATCTATTTCTGAATGCAAGAATCTAATCCCAAAACAAACAAATACTTTTTACTGAAATTGCACCTAATTCCAGGCAAATTATGTAAGGCACTTGAGGAATGTTAACATAAAGACGTTATCTACCAGAAATTCAGAGTCATCAAACTTTGACAAAAGTAAAAGACAAAAATGTGGTGCAGCAAGATGACAGTTCATACAAGAACAGCTATGATAAAACAAGAAAGGTAGAAGTCACAGTCAAATGGTGAACCAGAAATATTCTCTGCTGCATTATTTTGAATAAAGACATCTATAGACACAAATGCATTTTCATTAAGATCAAGCAGGACTGTTCACAAGGCACAACATGTGATGAAGTATCACTGCAAAAATAATTTGACAGTCCTGTTAGAAAGAGAGGTGCATGCTTGTTAATTAGCTGAAACATCAGTTAGATTTACAAGAAAACAAAACAAAACAAAACAAAAAACAACTTGTCTGAGGCAATTCCTGCTCAATTAATTGTCTGCACATGCCCAAAAAGTGAGCTCTGCTCTAAAGCATCCAAACTAATGTTTACCAAGATTCTACTTACTTCTGATGTTTTACTTCCATTTTCATTTTTTGTTTTGGTGTTCGGTCCCCATGGCGTATTACAGCTATAACACATCTAAGCTCCATCCTGAAATTTCAAGAGAGTTGTATTTCACAATTCTATATTCAAGGGTCTTCTATTTAATATTAAAACCACCACGAATCAAGCCAATTGACAAAGTCATAGTTATCGGACGTAACTACAGAAATGATGGAAGGATATGCAAGAATATAAGGTTAACTGAAAATGATGTAAGGTATAAAATATAAATACTGATTTTAAGACTTGGGTAACTACAGAGTATCTATTTTAAGTAGTTTTTAAAACAATAATTTTGAAGTTCATTAAATGAGAGAGCATGTTTATTAGAAGCATATATTAAGTTTGTGCTGGAATAATGATTAGCAGTGAAGGAAGCTATGCATAAAAGATGCTACACTTGAAAATCTGCTCTTCTATACTCAGCTTGACTAAGGGTCAGAAACTCTGATTGCTGGCATAGCAATTGTGATTCCTTCCTTGTTTTCATCACACAAAACAAGCGTTCATAGGCCAGTGGGCACACCTTGTGAAGAGAAAACAAATTTCATACAAAAGTTAGAGTAGGAGTTTGCAAAATTCAGGTGTAGCTACTATTTTCTTACATTGTTCCAGAGGTGGTTGGCACAATAGGGATGTCTTCAGCTTCCAAAGGAATTGACCATGGTATCTGAAACTGGGGAGCAAGTTCTCTCATTATGATATTTCTAAAAAAGGGGTTAAAAAAAAAAACAAAAAAACAAAACAAACAGTAATTTTAAAGCACAGCTTACACAGCACATACAAACTCCAAACTAAACAGAAAATATTTTTAACAATGTGGTTTTTAGAGTACTAGCAGTCATGAGTCCCTAGATCTGTATTATTCTTTTAATTGTATAATAAAAACTTACTTAAACAACAATTTAAAGCTATTACAACTGCTACAGAGACAACATTAGGCTAATGGCCCTGGATTTGTAAGAAACCTCAGTTTTTGAACTCCAGTTCCTAAAAGAGTTCCTTGGATATGATTTAGCCTTGTTCATTTAAATACTCAGATAACTGACTTGATTGCCCAGCTGAAGTCCCTGATAATCAGCAAGTCATTCTCATCAAATAGTAACTGGTACCTTTAGTGGCAATTTCTTAGAAGTTTCTGTGATAGAACTGGAAAAATAGGCAGTCTCTGGTCATAACTACAAGATGATAACACTGCCTCCACCTACAGAAGGTCGTTAAATCTTCCTAATGTTCTATCTCCCAAGTGTTTAACCAAAAGATACTGAACTTCAGATTAATATCTACATAAGAAGCAGTAACACTGAGGAAAAAAATTGTGCATCTTAAAGTAGCATAAGACAAAATATAATTTCTAAAAAGCCTGAAAGAAATCTGCTATTACTTAACACTGCAATTTATTGCATAATGGAATAAAGCATAAGAAAAAATAATGAGATAACTTTTTTCAGAGAATTCAACAGATACAACAATTTGAATAAAGAGGAATCAAAATGGGTCTGAGAATTATAACTCAAACTCAAAAGTGGCCTAACACAACAAGACTACAGGATTTCAGTTTAGCTCTTCCTTCATTTACTAAGATCCCAGACCATTTGATAACGCAGAGTCATGCTGTATCTCATCAGTGCAATCTTACTGTAAAGCCTGTTTAACTGGCCAAAATGGGACCACTCTGCTGTGAGGGCAACATTTAATTGGCATAGAGTTCACTACTCAATTCTGTACAATCCCTTGCTACATCTTTTTTGCTCCCACTAGCAGAGAGAAGTTGGTATGACAGAAGACACCTTGATATTACATCAGTTTGGATTTATCAGTATGAAACCCACAAATATGCAAGTACACACCAGCTTAAGCTCAAAGAGAATGCACATTAATTTGGGCACATATTAAACAGCAGCAAGCATAACCATCCAGTGGTGCTTCTCTACTTGAAAAAAATCTCAACTACCTTTAAGAACATAATCCAGCTTTCAATATACTTATTCAGTTAGCTTTAAGTGTTCACAAACACTCAGACTCAGATGTTTTGAATCATTTTAGGAATAAGGAATTTATTTAGGATTTATTGATTGATTTAGGATTCTTTTTAATATTTTATTTATTTTATTATTTAATTTAATTATTTATTTTATGTGATATTTAATTTTAAATAATTAATTTAGGAATAAGGAATAAGTAGTACATGAACTATAGTCACATACAACAGAGTGAATAGCAAAACTTCTCTGAAATAAATAAGTAAATTCTTACCCCAGTATCTTAGCACAGTCATCATAATATTTCATGGAGTTTTTCACAAAACTGAAGCCGTTCACATCACAGACATAGGATTGTCCATTAGCACGCAGCAAATCAAAGCCACAAACTGTTTGCTGTTTTAAGAATAAAAGTTATTGATCACCTTCCTTAGGATTCTTTATTCTAAATAAACTTTATATTTTAACATATTACTCTGAAAACATGCCAGAAATATGACACATTTTATACTTAGTATCTTTTGCCAGTTCCATGTTAGGTTTACTCATGTCATGTACATATCTTTCTCTTTTCAACTTTACAACCCCAACTTGATTCTACCCTTCCTACATATCCCTAGCAGTATCAGTATTGAATATCAAGTTTACATGTGCACAAACTTAACCTTCGAGATTTACAGCAGAAGTAATAATGAGCCTAAAAATTCCCCACTCTGATGGTGGTTTCTCCCTACACATAGTTTTTAAGGGTGGTGCACAAGAAATTACAAAGTATTGCAAAAAACATTTTTGTCCACATTTAAAGTTGACAGGATAATTTTTATATTGACATAATACTGACATTATTAGTACAGGATACTAGATGCTACTTCAACAGATTACTTTTTTAGATCTCAGAGTCTACGTTGCTAGATGATAAAGGTTCACAACCTACAGGCTCCAGAATGCCATCATAGTTACACACAGATAATGAGACAGACTGAAAGACAACCTTTTACTCAGACAGGTGAAAGGAGGGTAAGAGATTAAAGGAAGTTTTAAACAATGGAATTTTAAAACTATACAAAAATGGAAACTATCATACACTTCAAACAAGGACCTAGTTATGCCAGTACCAAATTAACATTTAATTGGACCCAATGTAAACAGTAGATAACAAAAGTTACGAAAACTTGACCTTGAAATTGTGTTCTACTAACTTAAAACCATTAACAAAATGCGTGAACATATTATGCATAAAACAGATAACACTGTGGACTAGCAACAATAGCAACATGTGAATTCAGGAAATTTACGCAACATAAGCAGCCCATCCAGAACTTTTCAATGCATTAAAGGAAGAATTATTTGAGATTAAAAAAAGATGTGGATGTGCAAGTTCAACTTTTCACCTTCCTAGGAGTTCTGCAGCAATTATCACTGCTGGTTCTGTGCACTAAAACCCTAGCAAAGTTTATGTAATAAACAATCAATTAACACGAAGTGTTTGATCAGATAGGAAAGTAATCAGCTTACTTTAAAGGCAAGGCATACTTTCCAAGCAATTAATTTCTCTCTTGCATTCAGGATGACTGGATACCTCACTTCTTTTCCTTCACTATCTCGTTCTACCTTGCCATCCAGAGCTGGAGACTTCCGGGCTTCAGCATGAGCATAGTCTGGACCTACTGTGTACACCTTTATCAAAAAACAGGAGCTCTTGATAGAGTGGAATTAAATTACATTACATGTATGCATACACCTTCCTAAATTTATCTCAAATGTGATAATGACTTCAAAAAATACTAGCTGCTTTAATAACTGAAAAGGTCACTCTAAAGTACCTTCCCTCAATGGCATTTTCTGCCTTCAGAGAACACACATCACTTACTGACAACCTAGCATAAAGCAACAAGAAAAAACAGGTGGAGCACAGGTAAAGAAAAATAATATAACTTTATGAATAAAAATTAATTTCTTAATTATGGTGGTACAGAGGTAAAGAATAATGTTTTCCTCTCCAAAACATCTGCAGAAACTTTGAGAACAGATTAATTTGAGATTATTTGAGAGTTATTTCAATTTACTTGATTATGGAAACCTGTCTGCAAGACTAAGTGATTCTCTTAATTGAAAAAAATATTTTCATATTTTAGGCAGGACTAAACAAAGCAAAGATCTACCTGGTTTTAGCACTACAAGGCAGGGGCTTGAAAGAATGATTGTGCTACCTACTCTGATGCATTTTCAATGCTTACTGAAAGGATTGGGTCATATGCTAGAAGAGACTTGTCAGCAGCTTTCAAAAATGGGTTATTGTCACTTCAATTAAAAACAAAACTCTAAGCTTTGATAAAGAGTATTCAACTAAACTAGATGACTGCAAATACTGCCTATCTAGTCAACTTAGGCAAGAGGGTGAGTTGGGTGAAGCTGCCTAATATCAAGCTGACAGTCTTGTTACCTGAAGAAAATCTGTCATTTATTTGGGGTGGTGGAAGTCCACAGCTGTTGCTTGATGACTACAGTACAGCAAGTAGTCAAAACAGTCCCCACCCCTCAAGTCTTTTCAGGCTGCAAGAAACTTTTCTTTTTGGAAACTGTTCTTAAAGCTCTTATCCAGACATCTATAAACTCAGATTAACCTATTGTAAACTGTTGCACACTATGAAGAGCACAGCTCATGAAAACATAGCAACTTAAAGAAGAGTGAATTTGTCTGAGAACATAAAACAAGCATTACCCTCTTGTATCACCAAGTGGAAGAAGTTGACTGCTCTTTAGCCTAAGACTGGAATAGATATCACACCCCCTAAACCTCCACTTTTTGTCTAAATACAGCGATCTCTCATGCATATTGTAAAACATTGTTTCACATGTTTTGTGATGGCTTAAAACAGCCAGACCTAACACAAAGGGAAAAAAAACAATTTCCATACACGGCTGGCTTAACACCTATTCTGTTATTTCTCTATTTTAACACTCATGGTAGCTAATCTTTACATCTGTTAAGAAAATAAATGAACAAAAGAGTGAAAATAATTACAGATAAGGTCAATGCATTATTTTTTGCAACTTCATATAATTTTAGTAAGTAACTTTTGTTTATTAATTAGAATACTAAGATAGTTGATAAAATCTATTTCAATTACAGATTTGTTTGTTACCTTCAGACACAATATCTAAGCAGCATCTATCTGTTTACACAGTTAGGTATATGCTGTTCTGGCACTAATACTATACAAAAAAGAAAGACTATGTGTTCGGTAATAAGCCTCCAGCACTTGACTCCAGCAACATAAGCCAAGCTGTTCTATATTACAAGTACTGTGTTTAGCTAGAATAAGAATTACATTCTTATGAAATATACCAAAACTTAATTAAAATTAATCCTTGACACAAAGATATACTTTCATCTTTAAAACTGACAAGCTCTTGGAGCACTTGATTATTCTAAATATAAATAAGAATGTGCAGTTGTCATACCTTCACATCAGTACCATCTGTAGGCATGAATTCCTCATAAATATAGGAGCCTGTTTTTCTCACGCTGCTTTCAGGGGAATAAACACTGCTTCTGCTGCCAATCTGAAATGAATATTTTTCTATTAATAAACTCATAGGCTACTACCTGAGAAACCTCAAAACTCCTTAACACATCTGTACTGAGAAAACACCATCTGTACCAAATGAAGCAAGAAGGTTTTAATTGTTCCCAAAAGATTTTTATAAGATTCTAAAAGTGCACTGATAGTTTATGCTTCTTTTACCTGTAAGAATAGGCAGTGGCTGACAGTCTACTGAAAGGAACAAGAGTCTTCATTCAATCTACATATCCTCCTGAAATTAATTTATCTGATCTGTCACTATTCCTACACAAGTAGGACATGACAAAATAGGTCCCAGCTAACATATGCATAGGACAGAATTACTCTGCAATTCTGTTACACATCTACAACTTTTCCAACAGCTTTACTACAATACCCTCACCTTTCGAAAGAGCCTCTGGCTTCCACCTCCAGCAGATGTTGGATAATAAATGTAAACATTGTGGTCCTCAGCACTAACTGGCTTTTCTACAAAAGGCTTTTGGAAAATTTCTCCATTCACTTCCACATGATCTTCTCCTTCAATTAAGCTGCATTCTGGAGAAACAGTATGAACAACAGCAATGTAATAATATAGTCATGGAACTAAATTATTAGAGATATGGGGTAATATTTAGGTTGAAATAAAAAGATTATATTACATTTTTGGTTCACTGATTTGTTACTGACTACACAAAGACTCGATGATCATGTCCTGAACATGACTGCTGTACCACGTCTATACTACATTACTTTAATACTGTCTTCCAGGATTTCTGTTGATTCCCTCAGTTTCAAACAGGAAACCGTCTCCTACACATGCACAAGCTTCCATGGTGGTATATTTTTTTACGTGTTTTGAAGACAGGGGTAGGGCTGTTTACCTCTTTCTTCAGTGCCTTTCTGTGAAATATCAGGGGGACAGACGGATAATAAACATGGTGCAGTGCCAGACATAACAGTATTTTTAATAGGTTGAAAATGGCCTCACACTGTGTGATTAATGCACATGGCACAGAGGATTAGGTCCTCTGGAATCAGGGATCAGGAATCTCTTCACTACTGGTTGGCTGCAAGTAGCAGCTTTTATTTCACTTTTGTAGCATAAATGAGTCCTTTTCCCACTAGATTACGCAGACATTTTAATCTAAAATTCCCTACCTCTTAAGAGCTAGACCACAGTAATACTTCAATTTTCTTTATTTTTTCTTATCTCTTACTCTTGTGTTTTGACCTGTCATTGAAATCTCCTATTGTTGCTGTAAGATTTCATTTTAGTAGAAAAATTTGTTACATTTGTTTTCAGGCACAGAAAAAAATTAATTCCAGTTTATATTCACAGTATATAATCTGCAAATCTGTCTGGACTAGGAAAAAAAAAAACAAACAAACCTTACATGGTTGCTTGCACTTAGAAGGGAAAGTATTCATAGTTGGACTTGTTTCTGTCAATATTACTTCCCTACATAAAATTACGAATTATTGTAGGTAATGTAATATCATGAATGCTGCTCTTTTTGGTGATATATTAGGGTCCCAGTGTGAGTTTGGAAGCCCTTACATTCTAGTTGTTCTATGATGGCTGTAAAAGGATTGTGACCCCAGGTTTCAGAATCATGCTTTTCAGATGCATAATTGTATGCCTTTGGCTGGGATGCAGTTAATTTTCTTTACAGCAGCTGGTACGTGCTATGTTTTGAATTTGTGACCAAAACAGTCTTGATGTTTTAGTTATTGCTGAACAGTGCTTACACAGCATCAATGCCTCTTCCATTTCATACACTGCCCTCACAGCCAATAAGGGTTAATCTACAACAATACTTTAAATATCGGAGGAGAAATCAACCTCTGCACCAACGAATTAATTGTCTAGCAAGTGAAATTTAGCTTTCCGCTATGTATGTACTGTTCTCCAGTGGAATCAAAGAGATGCCAATGGCTGTTATTTTAGTCATCAGTTTTTACCCTGGGGATTGTTTGGATCACGGTTTAGAACTGCATAGCGAGGAAGTAAAATGCCTTCAGCTTTAAGAATACTGTATACTTCTCTCCTAGAAGAAAAGAACAAAAGTTGCACAGTAAGACAGCAAATCCTGTCAATATTTTTAATTTACAGTCCATGAGTAAGGGAGGAGAAAAATACATACTAATTTTTTTTTTTTAAATAACACAGGACAAGATTATATATATAATACCCTACTTGTTAATATAATGCTTTAAAGGTCACTGACACAGCTGTACTTCTGCAGTGATCTCATCAATATCAGTAAAAGTGCAATTTGCTATGCCAGTCCTGTCCTCTCCACTCTGTCAGTACAGCAATTTGGATAGAACAATTCTCTTGTTAAAGGAGATTACTAACATGAAGGGTTGAAAAAGTTTATACAGTACAGCAGCTGAAGGCATCCAATATAGCAAGTCTGCTCACTGTTCAGAAGGCTCCAATGTTTATGTATTTTGCTCACTATTGTTTTGTTAGTATTTGCTACGCATGATTGCAGCCCCAAAAGAAAATTCACTTTGAATAAACACACACTCTTGAAGACCAAAATTTTCTGTTAAGTATCCACTTAACAGAAAAAAAGACCTTTAGTAATTTACATTAGTTCTACAATTATATGAGGTTGTACAGTTGCTATAAATTCCTATGCTATACATATTTTCAGAGTTTAAACTTTTTTATTTGATCAGATATAGACAAATATATCAGCAAATTTCTACCTTGGTAAATCTTCAGATGCATCAACATCAAAACAGTAAAAGAAAAAACACACCTAAAGACATATCCCAGAAAACTATGCATAAATTAATAAAACATAGCATTCACTGTAATTTTATTTATACTATTGTACAATACACTGGAACTGTTGCTATGCAATAGCAACAGCTTTTCAAAGTCTCCAACTTAGAAGTAGTCTGTAGTTTACTGGTAGTGTTACTTACCTGTCTTGTATGTGATACTGCATATTCAAATCATTTATTATGAATGGATTCCTGAGTTTTGCATAGGCAACTGCTTTGTCCAGTGGAAATCCTAAAATATTTATTAAGGTAAATAAAACCAGGAGACACAACACCAGTAAATAGTTTGGAATGTTCATCTTCAAGCTTTAGAGTACAAAGAGAGATACGGCTTAAGGGGGAGGATGCTCTGTCAACTGCAGACACACATAACACCAGCTTAAGACAATCATGAAACTACAGCGTAATTTCAGTATAGGCTGCCAAAAGTAGTGGACCTGTCTCCAATTCCCTCCTCCTCACTCCACATGCCCTCCACTTTCATAGGGCCAGAACCAAGGCTTTTATTGCCTCTGCTGCAAAACGTGATTTTTAACTTCAGTGTACTCATCTTTGGTTCACTGCCCAGCCTCACAAAAAAAATTTTAAAAAGATATTAGCAGAGATACATTAACAAGTGGCCAAAGACCTAACACTTCAATTGAGAAAGCAACATGCCTTCAGAGTTACTGAACCAAGTAAGTATTAGATCACTATTTCCACTGGCTCCATAAATATTTACCAATGGAATGGCTATTTTAAATACCATGATAGACAGAACTTTCTCAAGCAATGAAAACAGTATAATTTTAAAAGCTTTTATTTTAAAAGTCAGTTGTATTATATTAAAAAAAAAAAAATTATCACTTCCTAGGAAAATCCAAACAAACTACATGACAAAAAACCCAAACCAAAACAAAAAAAAAACCCAGAAAGATCCTCAAACTGGTTAAAGTATTTAGATGTCAAAAATATTTATTGTATTATTAGAAGATTTACCTTTAGAATGAAAAGAAATGAGACAGTCACATAAAGGCCAGTTTTCTACTGGCTCATTCAAAATAACATCCTCTTCAAATATTACCACAGTTATGTACTTAAACATGGAGAGGCGTTCAAGAATTTCTTTCATTGGTTTGGACTTAGATTTCTTAGCCATTGAACAAATCCCAACTGCAATTTGTCTTTCTGGTGGCTGAAAAGTAGGGGAAAAAAGCAATTATTATTTTTAAGTTTTCTCAGAACACAACAGGGTTTTAGCAGCAGAATACCAGAGCAGATTTTACAACAGTAAAATTAAAAAAGAAATGTTGAGTCTCTTCAAATGGAAAAATCAAAAGTTAACTCAGTGGCAGTGGACAACATACACAAAAGAAAAATTATTGATTATCTTTTGCTACTAAATATCCAAATAAATAAAATGAAGGCTATGCCATCAAGTTCATTCCCAGAATCCAAATCAAGTCTGCAAAGCTGGCACACCAACCTCAGCTGCCATGAAACTCTGTATTAAGGTCAATCACTTCTACTTCAAAGTTCAGGGTATACTTACTTTTCAAGTGTACTGAAAAGTAATTTTATCATTACCTGAATATGAATAATTTCCCAATTCAGAACACAATTTCAGTATTAGACTTTTGGGCTCTTAATGCCATTTCAAAGTAAAATAATGCTAGAGAACATACAGGATAGTACACACTTGTCCCTACAGTACGTACAGAGTCATACTCTTCCTCTTCTTCTTCCTCATGGTCATAGAAGTGTTCATAATCTGTAGATCTGGCTGAATCCAGTAATTCTTCTCCATCTTCTCCACCCACAAAGAATCTAGGAGGATCATTCTCTGTTGCACTAACAGACATGGTTCCAAGATCTATAGAGATCTATTTAGAAACTGCAGCCACTTTGGCAGCTGAGACACTGGGCATGTTTCCCACTGACTCAGGAACACAAAGTCCCCTGCTCTTTGATGTTGCTTGCGAGGTTGTTGCCACTGTGACGATGTTGTCTGCGAGGCACTGTTTAACTGGTATCATCTGCTCATTATTGGTTTGTCTTGCTGCTCCAAGAAACCCACAATAGGCTACTGCTTCCCTGAGATAATACAACTTCTTAACCTAAGAGAAATATCCAAACAAACAACAAAACAAAAAAACACACTTGATAAAGGCACATAAAAATAAATGCTTCTCATTTACAAAAAGCATTTGGACATTTACATACCTCTGAGCAAAGCATCAGACATAAAACCATGCACAGTACACACAGTCTACACTTTCACATGTATGTTTAGAGCAGGGGGAATAATTTCAAGATATTTTCAAACTACTGACACGGGCATTTTAAAAATAGACAATATAATCACTAAAGTAAAAACTGTCAAATGCATTTTTTCCTAATTTAAGAAGGGTAAAGTGTGGAGTATATCTTTTACTCAAAAAATCTTTTATACAACAAAAATCTTCACCAATATTTGCAATATTTAACTCACCATCCCTCTCATCAGCTGTTTTTCCCACAAAAGTTTCCTGATCAAATGGCAATGGCAAATAGACAAAATGCTAAGGAAAACCATAAAGCCTCCATTAGGACTCTTCTTAAATAGTAACCTATTCTTTTAAAAACAGTGAGTCTTCAGTCTGAAAGCAGAATGTGACAGCTTGATGTTTGCTAATTTATTTCCAACAAAGCATTGCTTTATTGTCACAAAGAAAAATTAATATTTACAGAGATGTACATTAGGACATTTCTGTCAAAAGTACTTCTAAGCACTAATGTACCAGTGAAGTGAACACATGTTGTACCCTTTTAATCAGTCATGTGAAAATAAATTTTTGGCCAAATAACTTGTATTCAGAAATAGAGACTCAGAGCTCAGTCTTCTTTTGTTTTTACTAGGTAACTGTTCTTGTTATAGGTTGTGCATGGCTTTACACTATTAATTATAATCTTTTTATTACTACTCTGGAAAACTAATAAGCAGTTACTTGTTTAGAAGCTCATCTGATCAAGCGCTTCAGGTTAAGTTGTTTATTAGTCAGATCACTATGTAAGTGCCATTCAACAATCATGTCTCAGCAAAACTGAATTTGTCTTTAAATATCTGTCAAAATTATTTTGGATGTTCTACAAACACAGTGAAGCAACAGTAAATTCCCAATGGTGATCAACCACTCAGCTTCCTGTGAAAGAGGGTGGTGCAAAATTTACCCAGAAAGAATATGCCGTAAGTCAGAGAGCAATAGGTTAAGGATGGGTAAACAACACAGCTGTTTCAGATCCAGAAGCTGAAGCTGAGATCTGAACAACAGACACGTAAGGATCCTGACGGATTAACAGCAGGGGATTGAAAAGATTAATTTCTTAAATGTATTTGTTGTGGAACCACTCTCCTTCAATTCCACTACTGAAAACCTTTTCTTTATAATGTGAAACTGTAGCCATTTGTCCTTCAAGCAACAAGAACAAAACAAAACTTCAAACACCTAATTAATCTTGCTCCCATGAGAGTCAGAAATTAGGTGTTGAGATATATCAGTCCTGTTTATGAAAGGGTAAAGAAAGTAAGCTTCCAAATCCTATTTCTATCAAGATTCAGAAAGGCAGAGGTCACTGGCAACTAATACTGAACTTTGAAAAGGTATTAAAAACAGAAACCTCCAAAAACTGATAAAGCCTGAAAATGAAGTTTAACAGTTTCTCTTGCATCAGCTTCCCCTTTCACCACTCTAATTCTGTAAATTGTAAACAAGAGTCTTAACTTCTTTTTAAAATCTAAGGTTTTCTCATAAAGATGGAAAAGCAAGCACTTGAAGCAGATAAGCAGGAGGTCATCAGAAGAGGATTTTTAAACTTTCTTCCCCATACCTATTCCTGTAGTGCACTTTGTGAGAGCAGTAGAAGTTGTGAAGTTTGTGTGCAATTAATGACTAGCTATTTCATCAGGATCTCTGGGTCTCTTTAACCAGAAGTGATTAATTCTCAAAGCAAGAATAAACCATAAAAATAAAGACTGAAGGGAAAGCACAACATATTTGTCTACAAATGACACAAAGATATAACCTGACAAGCGTTAATTCCCCAACAAACCTATCTGAAACTTAGTGTTCTACTTTCCTAACTCAAGCATCTGGAATGTGTTGGTGTTACTGGTGGCAAGCAGACCTGTCAAGTGGAACTTCATTTGTGGAAACCACACTTTAAGAGTCACAGTCTCCTTGGAGTTAACAGATTATTTTCTGCAAGGTTTATTATATTGTTCAGCCATCTGAATGTGGATGAATTACTAGACTGCCACTCTAAGACTCAAGATCAAGAAAGATACTGACACCTTTCAGGCTTGTAAACTACTGCATGGACACACTGAATTGCATATAAATTGGCATTCTAACTGATGATGGTTACCAGCTTATCTCCAAGACAGCAGATGCTATAAACTACTGGCATAGACATAAATTTGAGTCAGGATATAATGAATAAATTATTTATTTTTTAGAATAAATGCTTTCAGAGATGGGAATTCAAATACTTCCCCTCCAAATGCTTTGGTTACTGTAAAAATTGAGGAATCCCTTTCCTTTGGTGTGTGAAATAAAAAGAACCCAAGAAAAGAGACATTGAAAGAGAAATACATGAGTAAGTAACTGCAACTACAGTGAACAATTTACACAAGTCTCCTAAAAACTTCTATAGTTATCTGACGTCAAACATGCAGTAAGACCATGCTTGGGTAAAAATGCAGTTCTCAAGCTGCACACCAAGGAGAAATAATAAGAAAGAAAAGTAAGAAGAGTAAGAAAATGAAGCTACCTTTCTGCCCCAGAAGTACTGTCAATGCCGACGGGAGAAGCTTCTAACACACAGTGCCCTATGCAGAATTCCATCTTGCTGCCCCTGGAGCAGGGAAGAGTCTTCCCAGTGCCATTCTTCTGTATTAAGAAGTGAGCAGCAGCAGCAATATAGGGGCAGAGTCACAGAATCACAGAATCACAGAATCACAGAATCACAGAATCACAGAATGTTGGGATTGGAAGGGACCTCAAAAGATCATCTAGTCCAATCCCATACTTAGAGCCTCATCAGACAGTGAAGATGAGAAGATTACATGCATGCCTCAACCATGGAAGATGGCAATTTAAGCAAGACAAAACACAAAGCTTCATGTTGGAATATACATTGAGCCATTTCCAAAGAGACAGCATCAAGAATATCCAGGCAACAATCTCCTACTGTGCAATGACCTTTCCAGGTAAAATTAATTAGACTATGTTCCCCTCAAATCTCAGCTGTTACACAATGCTTCTGTTTTACAGCCTATAGATAAAAAATATCTTCAGTAATTTTGAAAAACACAATTGAACTGACAGTGCTGTTTCTTAAAAGGACTTCCAACCAAATGTACAGCCTGTTCATTCCAATGTCTATTCATGACAACTACATGATAAGTCTTGGCCAAAAAAAAAAAAAAAATTTAAAAAAAAAAAATTTAAAGGAAACAGTAAATCTGCTCATTTGCTCATTTTACATTCTCACCTTAAAACGAGTTCATCTCAGATCTTCCCTAACTTCCCTAATAAGTTATAATAAGTTAGATAGCCCTAAAATAGTGCACTGCAAAGGAGAAGTAAAAATCCTTAAGTTTAACTGTTACTAGTTACCAGTTACTAGTAGAAGGTATACCAAGTAACATTCTAAATATATAAAGTGTCAAACAGACAAACTTAATATTAACATACAAATAGGGCTGTACTTGCATCACAGATTTTGGCAGGCTGCTAAACACTCCAACTCCAGTGCTCGCTCCAGCAGCACACTACAGACTTCTTTTCTAACAGAATATTGCTCCACTTACACAAGTATATTCTAGAACAATTCCACAACTATTTTCTAAAAGAAAACGTAGTCCTCACTAAGCGTTAACAGATATTCCCAGAAACAGTTTTCCTGTCCCCATTCCACATGTTTCAGCTTCTCAGTAATCCAGTCCTGGTGTCTCCCATATTTACTTAGGCCATAAAGATTAGCATTCCAGTAATATCAGCAACAAATCAGCTCAACATAGCAGCAGTGGTCTGAACAGTCATGTAAAAGGGGCTCAAAGTTTTAACAGCCATGTTCTGAATACTAATACATATATAACGCCTGTATAAACAAAAACCAGGTTTTCTTTTGTGTCACTACAGCTCCCAGAACATACATACATTGCCTTTACTGCACTTTAATGGAAACTAATGGAAAAAAAAATAGAGTGAAAATGCACAACAGGTCATATATTAAATAGCTATAAAACATTTCTACATCATGAACCACTCAGGAAAACAACTTTTAGAAATGTCATTATAACAAAACAACTACAAAACACTGTGACATTTACACTGTGGAATTTAACAAATAGGTAACTGTACACAAAGCATAAGCGATGCTCATCTGTTACATGATTCTGTACATACATATATATAAAAATACAAAACAGCCCACTTCCCTGCACCTTCTCCCCATATTGCCCCTTTTTAAAGTTTAATTTCTTACTACAGGTATATTCAAACTGCATCCATTACCGTTTTCCTCCAGTTCAGATTAAGTAGTTCAAACACAAATTATTTTAACAGCAATTATTCAGGCATACTCAGTGAGATGACAAAAAACTTCCAACATCTTCCTGATATAACCACTATACCTAACATTTTGATTAACAGTACATTTAACAGCAAAAATGTTTGCCTCACTCCTGCTGAGGCATTTTACGTGTTCTAAAATTCCAATTCTGCAACACGATTTATTCTGTAATAAACCACCAAAGACAGACAGTTTGTTGGGTTGCTGGTAGAGCAGCAAGTATGGGGAGGGGGCAAGGGGGAAGCAGAGGTGAGACAGGAAGAAGAAAGAACTGGTGGAGTCTGAACTCATCTGCGTGGATGTGTAACACCTTTCTACAAATAACTCAAAGAAACTTGGTAATTCTTCAGATTTAAATGTGAGACTCTAAAATGACTAATAAGGCCCATGCTCAAGGATAGGATTTCCTCAGGCCTAACAGATGACCAGGAAGGAAAAGGAGACAGGACAGGCAGAAGGCAGAAAAAGAGGGAAAGACTGTCAAGACAAAGAAGCTGCTGAAGACAACAATGTGAGCTAACCATGCATGACTTGGTTATTGCTATACCTTACAGAGCAAAAGATACCTATCCTCTCCAATTTACTTAAATATTCAATGTCTACTGTGTCATGTAATCAGTAATACAAAACATTAATATCTACACACAGATATTATTCTATTCTACCATACATCCTGTGAGGTCGTGAGTAGCAGCTGCCAGCTCATTAGAGAGATGGACTAAATCTAAAAAAAGATGTGTAGCAGCTCTATCCCAACATTCCTCAACCACAAATACTACAGTTTTAGCCTAATGATACTTTGCACACAACAACAAAAAAAACCCCCAACAAACCAAACATAACAATAATCACAGAAAATACAAAGGGATATAAAGGTTTTCAATAACTACTGGAATTTACAAGGTCCAGTGGTACACCAGGCCAATTAAGAAACATGAAACTTAGCTCTCCTCATCAAATACAAACTTCAGCAACAGCCTTAAGAAGTTTATCACCCTCTCCTGTAACTCAGTTTTGCTCAACAATATGAAGCAAGGAATTGTGCAGATGTACAAACAGACAAGAAATAGGCTAAAAAAGGTAGCAAAGGAAAAAGATGCAATTATAAAGGCTACGCTACACAGGATTACAGGAACACCTGCTACAATCTTCATTAAACTAACATCGAGCTCCAGATTTCACAATATGCATATAAAATAATAAAATAATATTAAATAAAAACAACCCTTCTCTCTCCTTCTACCCTATTCAGAAGCAGCTAACATCTGCTCCAACCAGGAGGCTGCAATCCACTCACTCTCCTCCCAGACCCTCACAGGACTCTACCACAACTTGCTCCACTGCACTCCAGCACAGGGACAGGCACATCTTTACTACCTTCCTTTCCCCATGCCAAGAACCCTGCACCTTTCTGTCCCGTCTAGATTCCCAGTCCAATATGTCACCACTACTAGCTCTACCTGCTAGTCCCTATCTCCTCCATTACAGGCAGAGGTAGGGCAGTCTCCAAAATCTGTCAGGAAGTGATAACATGCATGACAGGAACCTCCCAAAAGAGAAGATGAAGAGTAGGTTTTATTTATTGCTTTCAGCCAGCCACTTGGTTACATCTACAAGCCAAGCACAGCTCTCACACTGTCAAATGAAGAGCCATCATCTATGCTAAATGACAACTGTGAACATGCTATGTTCTTACTGTTTGCAGGAACACTGCAACTAATTTGTACAGTGTTCCAAAAGCACTACTATATAGTATTTTATGCATTACTCCATCAGAAGAATTATAGCAGCTCCCATTCCAAAGAAGACTACTCACCTTTCATTTCACTCTACTGAGACTTGAAGAAAAATTCTGAAGAAAGAAGAGGAGCCGTGAGTCTTCAGTGCCAGGTAAGTGCTTGTATTGCATTTGCGTGGCAAGGCTTTGGAGCAGGAAGGCTGCAGGGGTGACTTCTGTGAGAAGACACCAGCTGTTCCCGTGTTGTACAGAGCCAGTGCCAGGCAGCTCCAAAACAGACCTGCACTGCCCAAAGCGGAGCCCATCAGTGATGCTGTTGGTGCCTTTGCAATAATGTATTTAAGAAAGGATAAAAAACCACTGCATAGTAGCTGGGGGAGTGGCATGAGAAAATGAGAGAGAAACAGCCCTGCAGACACCAAGGTCAGTGAAGAAGGAGGAGGAGGAGATGCTGAACATGCCAGAGATTCCCCTGTCACCCATGGAGATGATCATGGTGAAGCAGATTGTCCCCCTGCAGCCCATAGAGTTCCACAGTGGAGCAGATCATAGAATCATAGAAACGCCTGGTTGGAAAAGACCTCAGAGATAGCCACCTGCAGTCTGTGGAGGACCCCACACTGGAGCAGATGGGTGTGTCCTGAAGGAAGTTGCAGCCCACAGAGAGCCCGTGCTGGAGCTCCTGGCAGGAGCTGTGGCCCATGGTGAGCACCCCATGCAGGAGCAGGTTTTCTGGCAGGACCCCACCAGGGACCACACTGGAACAGTCTGATCCTGAAGGACCATACCTCATAGAAAGGACCCACACTGGAGCAGTTCAAGAAAAACTGCTCATAGTGATATCATGCAAGATTCCCATTCTTGTGACCCACGTAGTGGAGAGGGAGGTGCTGATCTCCCTGGTATCCAGTGACAGGATGGATAGGAAGAGCTCAAAGCTTCATCAGGGGAGGTTTAGACTGGACAAGAGGTCAAACACTGGAACAGGCTTCCTAGATAGGTGGTTGATTACCCATGCCTGCCAGTTGTTTAAGAGGCATTTGGACAATGCCCTTCATAATATGGTTGAACTTGTGGTCAGCCCTGAAGTGGCCAGGCAAGTTGGGCCAGATGGTCATTGTAGGTCCCTTTCAACTGAGATACTCCATTCTATTCTACTCTATTCTGCTCTGTTCTAAGAACTCCAACCAATCGAAAGGATCCATGTGGGAGCAGTTCATTAAGGACTATCTCCCACGGGAGGGACCATGCTGGAGCAGGGGAAGAGCATGAGGGAGTGGCAGAGACAAACCATTACGAACTGACCACAATCTCCATTCCCCATCCACTTGTGCTGTTTGGGGGGATGAGGCAGAACAGTTGGGAGTGAAGTTGAGCCTGGGAAGAATGCAGGTGTAGATTTTTTCTTATTTCTCATTATCCTACTCTGTTCAACTGGCAATAAATTAAATTAATTTCCCCAAATTGAGTCTGTTTTGCCCATGATGGTAGTTAGTGAGTGATATCCTTGTCCGTAGCTTGACTGACGAGATTTTTGCCATATTTTCTCCCCCTGCCCTGCTGATGGAAGAGGAATGATAGAGTGGCTTGCTCAGCACCTGGTGGCCAGCCAACATCAACCCACCACAGCAGTCCAAATGTGTTTCCTGGGCAAAAAACTATTGCACTATTTTGGCACTCCATCTTCAGCAGTAAAGTATACATACAGGTGCTTTTACTCACACTTTTTTCAGCTTGATGGTTAGGACACTTTTCTGACAAACACAAAACAGGTACTTGAAACCACTGAGACAGGAGGGAATAGAAACAATACTTGTCCAGTTCCATTCCACAGTTCTAACCACCAAGCTACCATAATCCAATTTCACTTTTCCCATATGCCACTGGTTTTCTTTAACAGTGGCCACCGGGTTTCTTTTTACAGGAGAGGGTTTGCTGCTCTGGATTCCAAGCAGAAGGCAGGTACATAATGTGCAAAATCTTACCAATGAGACATCTACACTCTCAAGCAACAGAAACGCAGAAATACCAACCTTACTGGCATTTCTCACCGGAAACAACTCTCATCAGTGTTACTTACAGGAGCATTTACATTTCTTGAAATGTCATATAGCTAGGCTAGCCAACTAACTGCAGTTGCCTAAATCTTCTCCCGGGGACCTGAATTGTTTTTTAAAAACTAAATGTTTGTGCCTAAAGTAAGAGTTCAGTCTGACCCTCCATATTACAGTAGCTTAGCCCAGAGGACTAACAACTTAAGAGTTATACCATGGTATGTGAACCAGGATTCTATTATGAATGAGCCACGTTGTTGATGAATTAGATTTCTAGTTTTAAAGCACAACTGTTACAGTTTCCAAACACTAATTACCTGGCTGATTTCTCCATGTTTTCTTTTCTAGTAATTATACAGTTTGTTAATCAAAATATTTTCAGTCATTCAGAATTACCAAACTTAAAGTGAAATAACTTTTCAAAACAAGTATCTTAGTCTTTCCCTCACCAAATTATTTGCTTGCAGAACTTATTTTTCCCCAATACCTCACGAGCAGAAATGTGACTATTCAGCACATATAATGACATATACTAAAAGCCTGAGTTTTAGCCACAGACACCTCACTCTCATAAGACATCTTTCAACTCTTTGGCAGTCATAGAGTATAAAATGCAAAATGAACCATTGCCATCCTTGAACAGAAGCATCAGAACAGCCTTAAAAATCCAGAAAAACCTGCCTGGTAAATATCACTGTCTTCCCTTCAAGCCAGAAAGGCAGTATTTTTTTAAACTGGCAAACAGGACCACAAATTGTCAGCTGGCATGTGTTACAAGTGTCTCCTGCACAGCCACAGAACAGATAACCTTCACATTCATTAATCTCCAAGCTCCTTTCTAAATTAGACACATCACATAGAGACACTTATATTTGTGGCAAGCTTGAATGTTTCAAGAAATCCTGGCTTCCAAGATTCAGAGATCCCACTCAAAGATGTGAGAACAGCTTCTCCATATCCTGACAAAAAATTTGTTGCTTCAGCTCCATAGAGATGAGAAAGTTTTTGCAAAGATGATAATTTTTTTGCAAAAGATTATGTACCAAAGATTATTAAGGTCAGCCCCTGGAGACCTGATCTGTTCTGATCACAACTGCCAGAAGGATGAAACTATTTTCCATAGACAGAATCAGCCAACCAAGACAAGCCAACCAGTACAAAAATTCATATTTGTCACATACTGAACCATAAAAGAGGCATATTACATCAAACTCTTATGTCAAAACCAGTTCTACATAGCAAGAGTCTTTTATTGGTTGAATCAAAACTTGTCAAAAGTGATAGGTTTAGCTGCCTCTCACTATTTACAATCATGCACGTTTTCACCAAAACAAAGGAAGATTTTGATACCCCAGACAAAAAAAAAAACAAAAACAAAAACAAAAAAAACTTGGCTTGCTACTAGAGTAGAAAAACGATGTAGAAGTGATGCAGAAAAGATGGAAATGGAGCAGCTTAAATAAATGAAGAGAAATAACACTTAGAAAGGTGCAAAATGATGCAGAAATACTGTAACAAACAACTATAGAGTAGCTTTTCAGCTGAGGGAACTAGATACAAGTGGTTTGATGAGAAAGGAAACTATTCATTTCACTGTGGTTGTGATACTGACCTCCCCTAGTCTTCCTGCCTGTATGAGGAGAGAGCCCAACTACAAAATCAGTTTCTAGAGGGGAATAATAAAAGTGCCAAAAACCCCAGTGTATTCAAAGCTTACCAATACTCAGTAAAGTCCCCAGTTCAGGAAACATCATTAAAACAAAGAGAAAAATTACACAGTGGTTTAAGAGATGTCCTACCGCCCTCTCCCCAGTTTAGGAACACTGCCTTTCACCTCACGCGCTTCTTTGTACGAAAAAGCTTTCCCCGCCTTTCTGACAGCACAGCACTCTGCAAACTCACGCCGCTGCTATTTCAGTAAAACTGTTTCCGAGGACCGAATAAACCTCAAAATCACGCAGAAAGCTAGATGTGCCATGCCCAGCACGTTTTACTGATGACTGCTGCTTACTGAACGCTCTAGGTTTGTGCGGAAGACAAAGAGAACCAGAAGGGCTTTGTCCATCCTGTCATCAGGTACTAGGACCCGATCCGGCCAAGCGGCGCCCAGCACAAGAGGAAGCTGTCCGCTGAGCTGACTCCGCTTCTCGTGGGACCTCCCGCTCGCTGCGAAGCCGGCCAGAGCTGCGGCC
>NW_010334115.1:0-302 GCF_000700745.2 Antrostomus carolinensis
GGTGTATGTGGGGTGGGGGGGGAATCCCAGTGACAGCCCAGTTCCCCACTTACCAGGATGAAGAGACACTCGTTGGCGAATTTCTGGTGCTCCTGGATGGTGGAGAAGACCGACAGCACCAGGCAGCTGAAGACAAGGAGGAATCTGGAACAAGAGTGTGTCAGTGTGGGGCGAGGGGACCCCAGCCTGTGGTGCTGGCCAGCTGAGACCTCCACAGCCATGACCGAGCCACCATGGACATGGTTTGCCCCTGGATGGTGGCACGGAGCAATTTGGGAGCCCATGATGAGCAGTTGCCCAAC
>NW_010334115.1:728-3583 GCF_000700745.2 Antrostomus carolinensis
CAACCACTGATTAAAGGCAGGGAGGGAGACGGGGGGGTCCTGCACCATGGCAGGGTGCTGCTGCTGCCAAAGGGGGACCAGAGCTTCTCCTGACTGTCCCCAGGATCACTGCCACCATAGGGACCTGCCGGGGACATGGGGACCACATGGGAACAGCCATCCTGGGGGAAGAGTGAACAGGGAGCTGCTCTGGGGCCACTTGTCCCCAGGAGCTGGGTTAGGGCCCAAGGGGCTTTGGCCCATTTAAAATAAGGAGGGGAAAAAAAAAACCCAAAACAGACGCTGAAGCAAATGAAACTCCAAAAATACTGCCACCATAGGGACCTGCCGGGGACATGGGGACCACATGGGAACAGCCATCCTGGGGGAAGAGTGAACAGGGAGCTGCTCTGGGGCCACTTGTCCCCAGGAGCTGGGTTAGGGCCCAAGGGGCTTTGGCCCATTTAAAATAAGGAGGGGAAAAAAAAAACCCAAAACAGACGCTGAAGCAAATGAAACTCCAAAAATACATTTTTTCCCCTGATCCAGCAATTCTAAAAACAGAAAGTGGAGGGCTTGTGCCACCGGCCCACGTGACAGTGTGCAAAGGGCCACCGCTCTGCCAGAGCCGGGTCTGTGATGGCACAGGGGACCCCGGGCACCCACGGTCCCACTGTGCCATGGGGAGTCACCACCGGCAGCACCGGGGTGGCCAGGCTGAGGCCAGCAGTGTGAGTGAGGTGACCCCGGCACCTTGTCCCCAAGCTGGTGGGCACCCATCTCATCCTGCCAGCACCATCACCTTGTGGTGGGCAATGTCCATGGGACCCATCAGTGGTGTTCCAGGGAGCTCAGGGGCTCAGCTCGGGGGGATGCTGCCCGACACCCGCTCAGGAGCATTTTCCTGTCTCCTCTTGGGAATTCTGCAAACCTGGGCATGGCCTGGGAGTGTCCCGAGTGCCCTGTGCCCACAGAGGGGCAAGGAGGGCAGCACCCAGCTCAAAACCCAACCTAAAGGGGACAGGCAGGTCCCCTTCCCCAAAACTGCCAGGAGGGGAAGCTGGAGATGGGATTGACAGCAGAGAAACCCCTGGGAAGGGGAGAAGGGCTGGATCCGGAGCAAGGAAAGGGAGAGCTGGGACAACACACCATGTGCCAGTGACAGGAATGAAGGGACCAGGGGTGTCACAGCCCTGACACCGCCCTGCCCTCACTGTGAAGGACGATGCTCCTCTCCCAGTCACCTCCCAGCTGCCCGGCAGAAGGCTGGAGCCAGTTCCATCTCCCTCTAAATTATTAATTGAACCCCTTTCCTCCAGCACAGCAGTTCTGCCATTAACTCTGGCAGCCGATGGCACAGCCGATGGCACAGCCGATGGCACAGAGGTGCCCCCATCCTGCTGCAGGTCACTGACCTCCCAGTCACAGCACTTGGTCCCCAGAGCAAAACAAAACCTGGCCAAGTGTCCCAGGGCAGAGCCTCCCAGCTTTGTGCCTCAGCAGCAGTCAGGATTATACACTCAGGGTTTCTCAGGCAATGACACGGGCAGCGAAGCACAAAGCAGAAGCGAAGGCAGAAATCTCCCAGGCTGGGAAGATTTGTGCCTCTTGCTCTGGATGGGGAGTGGGTACAAGCGGGGTCTCCGGTGCTTGGGGACACACCGCTCCCATGGGGACACGCTGTGAGTGGCCCTGCCTTGAGCAGAAGCAAGTCATGGTGTCTGCATCAAGCTGGAGCCTCACTCATCACCTGTGTCACCCATCCCCACGAGCGACGGGGACAGTCAGTAAAGCCACGCCACAGGAGTGGTGATGGAAACCTGCAGTATCACAGACTGGTGGGGTTGGAAGGGACCTCTGGAGATCAACCAGTCCAGATTGGAAGGGACCTCGAAAGATCATCTAGTCCAATCCCCCTGCCAGAGCAGGAACACCTACATGAGATTACACAGGAAGGCGTCCCAGGCGGGTCTTGAATGTCTCCAGAGAAGGAGCCTCCACCCCCTCTCTGGGCAGCCTGTCCCAGGGCTCTGGCACCTCACAGTGAAGAAGTTTTTCCTCATGTTTAAGTGGAACCTCCTGTGTTCCAGTTTGTGCCCATTGCCCCTTGTCCTGTCACTGGCCACCACTGAGAAGAGTCTGGCCCCATCCTCTTGACACCCATCCTTTAGATATTGATAAACATGGATAAGGTCCTCTTATTAGAAGCACCCTCAGAGTGGGGATACGGGCATGCGAGACCCCACAGAGCCGGCTGGGAAAGAAACTTTCTGGGAACACATCACCTGCTAGGAATTAACTTGTAAAGCCTGAGCAAACACCCCGGCCAGGCTGCCGGCAGCGCCTAAGCGGCTTAGGGAAAGGGTCAGGTGTCTGACGGCAGCTCGGGGAGCCAGGAACTGGCTGTCCCCCCCAGTCCCCCCTCGGGGGTAAAGTGCTGCTCTCAGCAGCTCACCCGCACCGAAGGCTTGGCCAAACCTCTCCATCAAACGCAGCGTGGTGCTGGCACTGCCAGGCTCCCCACCGGTGTGCTCCCCCTCCTGAATTCCCTCCTCTTCCCACCCACTGAGTGGGGCCAAAAACCAAGGAGTGGTGCCAAGGAAAAGTGGGGAGGGGGTGGAGGTGGTGGGGCAGGAGGTGTCCCAGGGGATGGAGGGAGCAGATGCTGTTGTTGCTGAGCTGGTGCATCAGCTCTCCCCAATAAATCCCCATTGCCAGCCCCCGGCAGCCCCCTCCCCAAAAGACTCTCACTACCATCCGCACACCTCCCTGCTGGCACACGTCCCCACATGGGAGGGGACGCACCACCAACACCCCTGGGCACCGGGGTGGGACCCCCTGACTGCCCTCACCTCTGCAGGAGCAAAGCCCATCAG
>NW_010334115.1:3750-4006 GCF_000700745.2 Antrostomus carolinensis
AGGAGCGGTGTCGGCCAGGGGCCCCCCAGCCAGCACCCAGTGCTTGCCCAAACACCCTTGGGCAAACGGGCTGCACCCCGGTACAGCCAGGACAAAGCTGTGCCGGGGCTCCCCAGTGCAGATGGGACAGTGATGCTCAGAGCCTCTGTGGTGGGACAGCACAGCCCGGCCAGGCTGGGACCCCCGGCCCCAGTAAGCAGCCAGTGTCCAGACTGGGAAGAGGGGGTGATGCTGGGGTACCCCCAGACCCCACGTC
>NW_010334115.1:4145-5350 GCF_000700745.2 Antrostomus carolinensis
GTGCCGAGGGCACGGATCCTGTCCCCAGCCCAGCCTGGCCCCATGGTGGCACTGCCAGGTCCCCATGGTGCTGAGTGCCCCATCCTGGCTGTGCCACTAAGGGAAATGGTTATTTGGGCCAAAACTGCCCCAGCTCAGCTGCGATGGGGATGGGGACATGGATGGGGATGGTGTTTTGCTCTCCAGCCCGTGAGGTTCAGCTCCAGGAGCACAGAGTGCTGCGATATAAACAGCGTGTCTTACAAATCCCCCGTCCCTCGCCCCAGCAGCCCTGGAGGAGAGGTGGAGCAGGCGGCCTGTCTGCTCCGGGGGATATAAATAACCGGGGCTGTAGCGGCCTGTTTGCACCCGTAACCATGGCAAGGTCCATCCCGCGCCGCAGAGAAGAGAAGCAGAGAAGCACCGAGTGTTTCCCTACGGTCACCCGGTCACGTCAGAGCCAGGAGCAGGATGGGTGCCTGGCCAGTCTCACCATGGCAGGAGCACCACAAACCACAGAGCCCAGCCCTGACCCAGGTATCAGTGTCAGGAGAAGGAAGGTGATGCTCCAGGACCCTCCTCACCCCCAGACCCAGGGGTTCCATGGGGGTAAGGCAGGACGGGGTGTTTCCGGCTCCCTGAGCAGGGCTGGGATGAGAAGCTCATCTGCAGGCTGCACACCTCCTCCTGCAGCCTGGTGGCACCTGTGGCAGCACCCATGGCAGCAACCCAGCAGCACCCATAGCAGCACCCACATCAACCCCTCTAGATGACATCCCACAGGAGCCCAATGGCCCCAACACGTTTGTGCTTTGGTGAGCAGGAGCCAAAGCCCACAAACAGCATTATCCACCACCCATCACCTTGCACTGCACATGTCTGCACCCCTAACTGTCCCCCAGCCCCCCAGCCCTGCCGTCCCCACGGGGAGCACGGTCACAAGGCTCCTGCAGACGGTGCCAAGACGCTCACACAGAGCGGCTGAGATATTTTGCTCTTGAATCATCTGGCAAGGAGCTGGCTTAAGGAGGGAAAAAGAAAACCCGTGTGTTTTCAGATGCACCTTTTGTGCCCCGCACCCCAGGAGAGGAATCGGGGCTGTCCCCACCCGCCAGCACCTGGGGACTCTGCAGGGACAAGGGACCTTCAGGGCACAGGGGAGTGACCCTGAGAAGTTGAGGCAGGCTGAGACCCTGAATGGATTGCACAGAGGGCAATGGATTTGG
>NW_010334115.1:5399-9406 GCF_000700745.2 Antrostomus carolinensis
CCTGTGGCACCAGCCAGCCCCCAGCACCCAAAGCAGCACCTCTCGCTCTGGGCTCTTGGCTGGGGGGGGTCTGACAGGAGAGGCAAGAGTGGAAAGGAAAAAAAAAAAGAAAGGAAAAAAAAAGCAGAAAAATCAATGCACAGTTTCATGTTGCGCCAAAGTCGCTGAATTTTATGCCCCGGTGACACCGCACCAGGCTGGGGAAACTGCTGTGCCGGCTTCTCTCCCCGCTGGCCTGTCCCCCAAAGGCAGCTCCTGTTTCATGGGGGAAGGGGAGCGGGGTCAAACCCCGGGAGCTGAGCCCCCTCCTCGAAGGACACGGCTGTGGCAGCGGGGTGGCACAGTCTCACCAACACGTTTCCTTTTGGCCACCCCAGTGTGGCAGTCGGGCTGGGAAGCCACCAAACCAGCTCCCACGTTAAAACCACAGAGCTTAACACAAGGGGTTTAACCAAGCAGGGGATGAAACAATTTCCCCACAAACTCCCCGGGGCTCCAGCCCATTGAATGACCCTGGGTGGGTTGGTGAGGGTCTGGGATGGGGCTGCCACGGGCACTGAACATGGTGACAATCCCCAGCGTGGCAGGGAAAGGGCTTTCCTGCTTGCCAAGTGGTGATGGAGGGATGAAGTGAGATGGGGGAGGGTGGCAGAGCCACCCACCCTGCAGCAGGACTGGGATGCACTGGGGGTGATGGACCCATCCTGCCCATCACAGCCCTCTCCTGGAACAGGATCTGAGCACAGGGAAACTCCGGGAGAGGTTGGCTATCATCAGCCTGGTCCCCAGCCAGGAGCTGGCCAGTGCACGGGGGGGACCTGCCAGCTGCTGCCCTGCACCCATCACGTCCCCACCATCCTGGTGTCCTGAGCCAGCCGGGATTCCCCACGGCCCCGAGGCGAGGAGATCCCGCACCTGGCATCGCTCACCCAGCGCCAAGCTGGCTCAGGGATCACCCCAGGGCTCTGCCAGGGGACAATCCCCAAAACAGCACTGAACACGTGGCAAGAGCAAGGCTGGGGGTGACATGGGACATCTGTCCTACGTGCCCAAGGGACAGGCACCCTCCGAGCTCTGTGTTCCCATCTCCTCCTCATCCCAGAGCACTTTCACAAGGCAAATAAAACCACAACTCCTCAAGGGGACCCAGGTGAGCTGCTGCCAACATCAGCGGGCAGGGGAGGCATCGGCTGCCCCAGGTGTTTTGGGCAGGGAGTTGCAGGTTGTTACTGGTGCTGCTGGTTCAGTCTTCCCTAATTTGCTCCAGGTCAAGCTGTTCTTTATTAAAGCCGTTCCTCTAGGAAATGTAAAAGTGCTGAGCTGAGCTGGTGCACCCAGCAGTTTCATAACCACCAATACCAGCTCCCAGAGCCTGGTTGCCATCGGGGCAGCAGGACTGAGAGGGATTGTGCAGGGGTTGGCAGATGGAGAGGAACAGCTTGAACTGGAAACCTCCCCAGTGCAGCTCCAGGAGACCCCTTGGGGGGCAGCCCCCCAGGCTGGGCTGGCAGCAGTGCCCATGCCCACAGCAGAAGCCCCCAAACCTGGAGCAGAGGCAGGAGCTGGGCATGAGAACAACCTTCCTGTTCCCTTCAGAAGCAGAGAGTGGAAAAGGAAGTTTGAATTTGCCTTCTGGCTCTCCAGCCTTTAGGTTAAAGCTCTGGTCACGCTCCCAGATTTGCTCTGTAAGCTCCAGGGCAAGAAATTTTCATTTCAAGAGAGCAAAGCAGAGCTTTGTGAGCCTGGCGAGCTGGCTGAGCCCAAGCACACACCTCCACGGTCCTGCCATGGGTTAGAGGGGATGGGGTCAGTTGGCCAACACTGCACACCCCAACCCCGGCTTCACACCTGCACAGGCACCTGTCCCCATCCCTGTCCATGGGGACACCCAGCACAAGGGGCTCGGAGGGACTGCAAAGCCCCAGCAAAGCCCAGCAGCAGCTCCGAGCCCTGCAGCCCGTCGGGTTGTGGAGACAGTGCAGCCACCAAAGCATCCAGCGAGGTGGAACAGCACCAGCCCAGCCCCGAGTGGGCACCGGGGACGAGAAGCTACTTGGGATCAATTTGCCGAGAGAAAGAGACTGAACTCGGCCAACAAACAGTATCAGCTCAGCCCTGCTACGTGCTCCCAGGCACCGAGCTGCTCAGGGGAGGGAAGCGCTTTGCTCCTCAGCGGGTATTTCCATTTTAGCAGTTTTCAGCCCTGTCTCAGAGCCAGGCAGCTCGGGGGGGAGGCACCCACGGGTGTGACTCAGAGGACGGGTCCTGTGACCAACGCTGCCCCGACCTTGGGCAACCTTGGGTTTCATCTCCCCCTGTGCCTCAGTCTCCCCCAAAGTGAAGGTAACACCTTCCTCCTCTTGTTTTAAAAACCAGTCCTTGGCTATGGAGGGACACAAATCATTCCTGAGAACTTCAATACTCAACACTGCAGCAGCTCAGCAGCTCCCATCCACTGCGGGAGAGAGAAAAAACCAACCAACCAACCAACCAAAACCAACTTTGAAGAAGCCAGAAAGGAGCAACACTGAGGAAAGGTTTCACCAAACAGACCCCTCCACACCATGCACCCACTGCAGCATCTTCCCACGGGCTTTGGGGGGTCCCTGGCAGGATGACAAGTGGACACAAACCCTCCCTGTCCCACTAAATGCTCAGCAGGTTTTGCTCCTGCTCTCAGCTCCCTGTCGGGTCCATCCTTGGCGGGTGAACCAGAAAGGAGCAACACTGAGGAAAGGTTTCACCAAACAGACCCCTCCACACCATGCACCCACTGCAGCATCTTCCCACGGGCTTTGGGGGGTCCCTGGCAGGATGACAAGTGGACACAAACCCTCCCTGTCCCACTAAATGCTCAGCAGGTTTTGCTCCTGCTCTCAGCTCCCTGTCGGGTCCATCCTTGGCGGGTGAAGCTACGGCTCTCCCTGGCAGAGCTGGGCCACCAGCCCCACTGCACATCTTGCCCACCACGTCCTAGAGGTGGTGGGAGCCGGGAGCTGGGCACAGCTGGGGTGGTAGAGGAGGGACACAGGGTTCAGTGGGCTCTGCAAGGGGAACCGCTCGGTCTGATGAGGTTGGTTTTGGGGCAAAACACACACAGGGCGGGAGGAAGAAGTGGTGGGGGACACTTGGGCACCGGTGTCTCGGCTGCGAGATGAGCGAGGGCATCTCTCCTCCAGAGCCCAGCGAGTACTGACACCAAAGAGTCTGCCCCCCTCCCCTAGCAGGGGGTCTCGGCTGCTGTCATTATTAATTCCCTGCAGGTAAAGCCTCTGTCGAGGGTGGGATTTGCAGCGTAGGTGTTCTTGCCGACGCACACTGCGGAGGTGTCGGCAGGCGTTACAAATGGGCCCCGGGCTCCTCTCCCCGGGGAGCTCAGGTGCCCTCTCATCCAGTGACAAATTCATCCTGCCACCTCAATGTGCTAACTTCGGCAAGACCCACTTTCCTGCCTCTTAACGAGCTGCAGATCACACACCCCGCTAACGACTCAGCACCGCGTTACGGCTCCTGGAAGCCGAGGGAGAGGCGGGTTTTTTTGGTTCATGGTCTCAGGGAGGGTCTGGGCCCGGGCTGTGGGGCACAGGGCACACACTGAGCACACATGGGGCAGAGGGAGAAAACATCTCCTTCCCCATGGCTACGGCCAGGTAAGGATCCACAGTGTCCCAGGAGCATCCTGGTGGTATCCTGGCATCATCCCAGCGATGCAGCCGGAGCAGAGTGGGGGTCCTGAGTCAGGACAGCCAGAACAACCCCCCAGTACAGAGCCTCCCTCCCTCCCACAGCCCCCAGGCGCATTACAGTTGCCCCAGCTCTGCAGCCCCCTTACACCCCTCCCAGCAAACAACCCCAAGGAGTTGAATTTGTTACTCAGCCCGAGCTGAGCTCGTGCATCTCAGAGAAGATTCTGCTTCATAAAAGCCACTGGATGCCCAGGTCCAGCCAGGGAAGCTGGAGCAGCGTCACACCGCCCAGGAAACCGCTCGGAGCCAGGGCAGGGAGCA
>NW_010334115.1:9541-9811 GCF_000700745.2 Antrostomus carolinensis
TTCTCCGGGTGCACAAACTCCCGTTCCCTGCATTCCCCCATCCCGCAGCTCCGGGGATGCCGGGCTGGGGATGCTGCTGCTGCATCCCAACACTGCTTCAGGTCCCCGAGGGTCCTGCCCTGTCCCCCCTTCAGGGGACCCTTGTCTCAGGGGCTTCCACGGGCTTGTGACACCAGGCACACGCTGCGAGGGGACAGTGACAGCGCGGGACGGTGGCCCAGGCTCCTTGCGGGTGTCACTAAAGGGACTCACCGCACCCGGGGCACCCCG
>NW_010334116.1:0-16277 GCF_000700745.2 Antrostomus carolinensis
AAAAGCTCTAATTAGATTAAAACTTGATACCAGGACCTTTTGCCCTATAAATCACACATCCCTGTGTTTTGTGGGTGGGACTATGGAAACCTCTTTTCCTGCTGGGCTGAACTGGAGACAGGGTTGGGGGTGGGGTTTTTTTGTGGGTTTTTTGTTTTTTGTTTTTTGTTTTTTCTTTCCACCCCTGCTTCTCATCAGCCAATTAGCAACCCTCCCAACAAACATGAGCTTCATTTAGTCATGTTCAAGCTGCCATTGCCTCTTCACAGTTGCTTCAAGTTAGCAGTTTGGGGATGTGATGTAAAGGAGATGAATGGACAAAATAATTATAGATACGAGTGTGGGGTTTTTGCTTGTTTTTTTTTTTTTTCTGGAAAGCCTAATGATGGTAGCAATTTCTCTTCAAGGTGATATAACCACCATTACTGCTAAATTCAAGAGTCCATATAGGACAAAGGTATGTATGCTAATAAGAGTAAAAATATAGAAATCCTGCCAATGTACAAGTGAAAATGCTACCAAATTGTGGTTATTTCTTCCTAATGGTACGTGGCTGCAAACAGCTGAGGGCCACAGGCCATTCTGATGAAGAGTCTATCCCTCATGCAGGTCAGGTGGGCATTTTCTCATTACTCAGAATTATATATTAGATGTAGTGGAAGAGACTCTGTCTGGATGTTTGTTTTAGTGCTCCTGGTATAGTTAAGGTTTTATTCCTTTGTTTTGCTTGGTATATGCTTACTGATATACAATGCATGAGGAGATTTTCTGCAGAGCCAGTACAGGTTTGGTCACTTTTGCATTAATGAAAAAGAAAATAGTGGTACTATACTTTTTAGGTTATTCTGTGATTGTTCCTAACACATCTGGGCTATCTCTTCCGCGTGGTAAATACAGAGTTCTAGTTCTGGGGTGAAGATATGAGTGTAGACTGTTTTACATACTGGATCAAAGTCACATACCCACATAATTTTTGAATTTGTATGGCTTTGCTATCTAGTTATGTATTGAGTCGTCTGGTGCTATTTAATATCTGGCCTTTTGGATTTGTATGTGCCCATGAAGCACTTCAAAAGTTAGAAGTAAGCCTATACGGTACAAACTTTGGAAGTTTTATTCTGATCTGTGTCTCAGAAGCTGCACTCTACTTCTAATTTTCACTCCAGAATAAGTTCTAGAGTGTGACAAAAAGCTATGCTGTATTATTGTGGGTTGCATTTTAAAAGTGTGGTAAATTCTGGGGGTATGAGTGCTTTCTTTAAGTATTTAATAAGAGGAAACTTTTAATCTGTGTCCCGACTCTGTATTTGTTTATGGCTTTGTCTTAAAGCACAGTACATTAAACATTAGGTCTCCTTTCTATTTATTTCAACCTTTTTTTTCCCTCTCCTTGCTCAAACCTAAGCTCAAGTATAAACGGTTTCAGTCAACTATATGAAATCTTGCAGTATCACATATACACGAGCCGCTTAAATTTGCTGCAGTAGGTGAGCAACTTGTATCTTCTCTCACTGTTGCATTGTGATGTTTTTGTGGTATTTAACACTGACATTTTAGTACTTCCACATTTCATTCCCTTCCTTCACTCTGGATCTCCTTGTTGTTTAAAATATCATGGTTAAATTTACACTAGAGATGTAACACCTCTGTATTAAGACCACTGACGACAAGGCACAAAGTTTCAGACTGCTTCCCAGTTTCTGCTGAGAAATCTATTCCACTTAAATTTCAAAAGGAACTTCTTTATGGTGAGGGTGCCAGAGCACTGGAACAGGCTGCCCAGGGAGGTTGTGGAGTCTCCTTCTCTGGAGACATTCAAGACCTGCCTGGACGCCTTCCTGTGTGATCTCATTTAGGTTCCTGCTCCGGCAGGGGGATTGGACTGGATGATCTTTTGAGGTCCCTTCCAATCCCCAACATTCTGTGATTCTGTGATCTATTTGTGTTCATGCATCCGCACAGTCCCGTGCGCTTGCTATGCTTATTCACTTGTCACTGTGCTCGCTGCCAGTTTCTTAGAACTTTTCAAGTAATTACTTTTTGCAGTATCAAGGGATCTCCAACATCCAGGGGGCATGTTGCTCAACTCAGTCATTGTCTAGGTGCATTGACACCCATTTTAAAGACTCTTGACTCTATTTTGTGTGACTGGCCCCATGATTGAGATCACATAATTACAATAATTAGGAAGCTCACCTCAGGATATTATCAGAGCAACCCACCCAAACCTAAGTCCATATGGTTTGAAATAGCTAATGAGTCAGTTAATGTGCTATGTCCAGGAGTAATGGACACTCAATATGGATGGCATGAAGACATTATTTACCAACTTCCTGACTGATTAAGGTTTTCCATGTAGACAGTTCTTGTATTTTGCATCTCACAACAAGTTCAAAGTATTAAAGGCTTTTTACATGTTAAACAGAGCGGAAGAAAACAGCTGAGACTTTTAAAAGGCAGGCAGGAAATTAGTCCTCTCTCTAAAGAAAATAATAAAAAAAGAGATCTTGGAACTTTCATCTTAAATATAATACTGCAAACAAATTATTTGAAAAACTCTATGAAAATACCGGAGATGACAGTGGCAATAGGTGACATTTACTTTAATGCCAAGTAGCCTGAATGAATGACTCCCTCCCATCCTGTCCTTCTACCAGAAAATAAATCCCTTCTATAGGGGCAGCTTTAGCCTCTGTACCTTGCCTACTCAGTCGCCCTTTTTACGCTTGCCTTGATACCAGTACAAGAGAAATGTGTCATCAATTCTGTGTCCTGAACAAACCAGAATAGGGGATTAATACAAAGAGGTCAAATCTGCTGGTGATAAAAGCACCAAAAGCCCTGAAACAGGGAAGAAGTCATGTCTAGTTTTTGAATGAGTGACAGAATCTGTACAGCCAGGGTCAGGATTCCTCTCCCTAGGTCTGTTCCTGCTCTCACGTCATTTTAATGGTTGTTGGGATGAGATGTTACTCCCACTTCCTACTATAACTGAAAAGACAGTCAGGCCCTGGGTGTGTTCCTTATCTTTTCCAGTACGTCAGAGATTTTACTGCTCGTGCCTTTAGAAAGCAATTATTTATGAAGAAACAGTGTTTTCTTGGCAATGCTTATTTAATTTCAGAAATGTGCAAAGAGATAATGCAAGTTGGTTGTTGTTGTGGGAATGGATTGTATTTGCAGGGAGAGCAAAATGTCTAGTGGTTAGAGCACAGAAGGGGATCAGGAATTATTTTCCTCATGAGAGTAATTCCAGGAATCTTAATCCTGGCCCTGCTACTGACTGACATTATATGAATAATTTCATATCTGTTTCATTTTATCTATTTGTAGCAGTCCAAGTGGCTTGTTTTATGCTTGCCATGGCTACTACCTGATGGTGAACATTAGCCCTACCTTATCATGGGACATGTGGTGCATTAGAACTGGTTTCCTGTGTAGGCAGCTTGAAGGTATGTTCTTTCTGTCATTGTTTCAAGCTTTTTCTTCTTCAGGCTTCTCCCCTTCAAAACCAAATGCATATGGGACACACAACTTGCATGAAGTTAAAGGTATTACAGCCTTGCAAAGAAAAGAAGTAGTTTGCCTCCACTGATGTTCTCGTACATTTTATCTGAGGCATAAAAGTAAAGTAGGTGCAGAAAACAGGAGGAAGGTTGCTAAACTTTCATAGTGCTTATTACTTAGGTACTAGGTCTTTTCAAAGGTGATCTAGAAACGGAAATGAAGGAATTACAGGACTATTAGCAGTAGCACGCCAGTGTTCTTGGTCTACACGAAGCAGAGACTTCTTTTCTGTACAGCAGTTTATATGAAAAGGTTTGGAGAAACAAAGAGGAATTTGGCAAAGTGCTCAGGGAGAAGGTGCATATACACATTTAAGTCTTTCCACTTCTGAGATTATTCACATAAAGTTGTTTGAGAGGAGAAACTCATCTGTCATAGCATTCATTATTCACATATCAATGCTACTTTTTTGTATAAAAACTTAATTATGATGATGGGATATATTAAATATGACTCATTTTACTGCAAGATTGATTTTTTTTTTCCTGACCTCAGAATAAATATTGATCTTCATGATCTTTAAATATATTAATGGCATATTAATAGAAAGTAGCCCTGACCATGCAATATTAATATATTTGCATTGTTATTTCTCAGATCTCATCCAGAAGGAAAGAGGCAGGATGCCTTCTTTCCCAGGAGAAATCAGGAAGCTGTTGATTTTAATGACAATTCAGACTGCTTTCAATTTGTTGTTGTGCTTTGGGGTTTGTTGTTGTTTTTTAATTAAAAACAGTGGTGAAGTGGAAAATGGACTGTATAATATATCTAATAAGGTAGTGATGTGTTGCTTTTCCAGCATGCCCGGGAAAGCCAGGCACTGTCCTTACCTGTTAGTGCTCCACTACTCATTGCCTTGCATTCAATTCCATGAGCAGAACCATAGTTGGGAAAGGAGACTGATGGGATAATTTGACATTTTTGGTTAGTAAATTCAGTATCTGTGGCTCAGATTTCTCCAGTAATCATGCTAGTAATTTCCATAACAGCTGATTTTTAAAAGCAGTTAGCTTATTCGAGTGAGGCTTTGCCCTGCTTGTGTGACTTTTTTTTTCTCCCACCCCTTCTTTGTTTGCTTTTATAAAGACTCTTGAAAGTCCAGGCTTAGAACTGCTGTTCTAATGGTTGGCTGAACCAAGGCAGATATGCTGTTTTTAAATATTCCTCATAGAGTAATTGTATATGACTTTTTCTATAAAGTCTGCGCTATAAAAAGCAGGGGTAAGAGATTATGTGTTGAAATAACCTTTAAATAATAATGTATAGTTTCTAGAGGTCCTGAGAAAACAGTGCCCACTTAGAGGAGGAATACTTGTATGCTTTTTATAAGTGCTGTTTTATGAGTGGTCTTTCTGTTTAATACATGATTTGAGTGTTTTGTGTCAGGTGACAAGTCAAGAGGGAAGATGACAACTTCCATTTAGTTTACAGGCAGCAAAGAAAATAAATGTTCCTGGTATGACATATTGTCATACAGAAAATACGTAAAATTAAGAAAGGAAACTGATTTGAGCAACTAATAATCTGGTAGCCTGACTTCAACAGTTTGCAGCTTTAGAACTAATTTTGAAAGAAAGAATAGTCCTTGATGATAAATGGAAAATGGAATAAAATGAAGTATTGCTTTGCATGATGCCAAGCTAACTTGGTATCTTATCTTTGCTAAGATAACTGGTTTGCTAGACAAGAGAACTGTGATAGAGCCAATTCATTTGGTCTCAAGGCATTTAATGCAGAATCACATGGGAAATTATTAGTTAAGCTGGAGACTGTGTAAGTGCAAAAAGTGGGAAACTGCAGAAATGGGCAAGGAGTAATAAAGTGAGAAGGGAAACAGCAAATGACAGAGAGGTTACTAGTTTTCTAAGGATCTACCTCAGGGCCTGTTTAATTCAGTGTTAACTAATTTCATGAGCAAGAATAACAAAATAGAAATGTTCTTATACAATTTGCTGATGAAAATAAATTTGTGAGGCACTGAAGTTTTGGTGTAACAGAAATCGCACATACAAAATTTGAGGCTGTGCTTTTTGAAACTGTTGGTTTGGAAGAGAAAGATGAGAATTGCAGAATGACCATGGGCTTGTAATGTGACTTAAGAATTCTGAAGAAAAGTCAGGCTTGATTCTAGGTTGTACCAGATCAAGTAGTTTTATTATGGAATTCAGAATACATGTTTGGTAGTTGAGAATCCATCTTTACTGTCCTGTGTATGCCTTAAGTGTTAAATCATGAATGTTACCTCTAAAACAATGCAGACAGAGAGCAATTATCATATTCAGTTCTGCTGTGGAAAGCAGAGCTAGATCATGACTGTGAATTGAGTTGGAGAGGACCTCTTCTTCTGGAAACCAGTTCTTTTAAGAAATAGATTTGTAAAGAAATTATGAAGAAGTTTCTTTCCAGAGGTAAACAAAATTATATAGCTTTCTGGTGTTAGGTGTGCTCAGGGATAGGAACATACAGAAACTTGTTTGCATAAACAGTAAGTGGTAGGGAATTAACTTGATAGATGAATTAGGAGCTGGGCGGAGGACAGAAAGGGAACTTTTGTTTTGTACCTTGAGAAATAACATCAGAAAAGCTATGAAAGCTAACAGTGAGGCCAGGAGTAATATAATGTGAATTATTTTGGGATATGCAGGGCTAGACTTTGGAATCATCCTATCCTTCTGTATTTCTCTCCTTCTTCATGATGTGAAGACCTATTACTTGGGTATACTTTCATCCCTTGCACAGGAAAAAAGGCAAGAACTGCTGAGTTTTGAGATAATTTCTCCCCCCCCCCCCCTCCCACCATGGGATTTTCTAGAAAAAGGAGCTATTTCAGCCCATGTAAGCACCATTATTAGTTTGACAATTCCAAAGTGTAGCAATACAATAATGGTTATGCACTATTCAAGTAAATGAAGACAGTGGCATTTAAGTAGTATTTCAGTAATATCGTGGGCTCAGTTTGTCCCAGAAGTTTTCAAGGGAAAATCAGACCTGGTACTTGTTGACTTAATATTTTGATGAAAATGTAACTTTTTGCATTTTTTCTTCTTTTGCATTTTTATATATTGGGGATACCAACAGAAACAGTTCACCTATGTTGCTGTGTACATAATATACTGCATATAGTACTGTTAATTTGCTTGTTTGTATGTCTGTCTGTTCTTTGCTTATCTGCTTCTGTGCGTCATATTTTATTGGAGCACATATGATTTGAAGAAGCTGATTGCCTGCTGTGGTACTTATCCTATATAAATTCAACATTAAATGACAAACTTTAGACCCATCTGAGACAGAAGACTAAGTCCATCCATTGAATTCCTATTTGTATTATTACTTTGTAATGAATTCTGTACTACAGCAGGTGTCAAATCATATCTGTTGTTTTGCAGTCGAGGATGAATAGAAGATGTATTGCTATTGCAAATGAATCTAATATGAATCTAATGAGCAGTAATGAGCAACTGTTTTGTCATTATTGAGGCAACCACTGTGATGCTAATAAACTCTCATTTCTGCTCTTTAGAAAAACACACTGACCAGGATTTATAACATGGTCTTAATGTCCCAAAAGCCTGAGGCAAAAGAGAAAAGTGGAACCCCTAAACTGAGCATAATTTAGTCATTTTCTGTGTGGCAATCCTCTTATTTTCTCTTATTAAACTAAACCTGGTTTAAGTATTTCAAGCTTTCTTACATTTGAAAGGAAAAAGATGAAGAATGAGTGTCTATTAAGGGAACATAAAGTTAAGATGGCCATTCTGCCTTAATTTTCTTTAATGTAAGTATACTAATTCCATACTTCTACACTTGACAGTGCTTTTGTAATAATAAAGGCAACTATCTGCAACTGCTTTAAAATCAGTCACTTTGAAAGTAACAGGCCATTAAATCAATATAGAACTATAATATATTTTGGGGGAATATCACAACTGTCTCTTAATTGAAACTTCATTTTTTTATTTTTTAATTTATTTTCATCATCTGTGGATCATGAGACTGCTGAATAAACAAAAATACCTTTGACACAATAGCACAAATAGCTTACTACATACCCGATACATAAACAAGTTCTGACTCTTGTGTGCCTCTGCCTTTTCCAAGTATAAATAATACATAGAATGATACATAAAGCTGTGTAAAAGGGACAGCTGGGTACATGGTACTTACAAGTGGAGCACAGGAAAACCAGTAGCGCTGCTTTTCTAAAAGCTAAGTGTTATACTTCCATCAAAAAATAATGCTTCTGTGTATATAGTCTTCATGGACCCATCTCTCTGTGCAATAAAGCTAGATGCACTGTAGAGATTCATTTTAGTATTTCATTTGGAGGTTTGAACTATTCTGTGTAGGGTACAGCTGTTTGTTTTACTACAGTACACTCCATACTTGCTTTAACTGCTGAATGGAGACTATATTGCCAATATTTAAGGTATCATATAGACACAGCAGGGAAACTGTGAATTTGTGAGCAAGCCAGGGGATGAACATTAGGACAAATTACAGCAGTCATCTCTCAAAGTTGCAAATAGGGTGTCAAAGGTTGTATGAAAGCCATAAACTGTTTCTTTCATGATGGAGCATTAAAAGGACTTTTGGCCAGTAGCTTGCAATAGTTCTCGTTTACTGACATTTCAATTCCATCTCCATGCCTAAGAAGGAAGGGCAGCGGAAAGTCAGGATGCTGCTGGATTTCTATCAGTTGCTCTGCCAATGCTGTGCTGTTAACTGGGTAAGCTGTTATGTTCACCTTCTCTTCTCATCATCAGTAATGTATGGAACATATTTACTCACTCTTGAGTATATCACAAGGTTAGTTTTTAGTAATGCTTGATGTGCAGAGTTGAAAAAGGCAACTCAGCTTAACAGCATCAGTATCCTAGAACTCACCAGGTCTAGATACATTCACATGCACTCCACAGTACATTCATATACCTTCATTCACTCCAAAAGGAGTCGGTTCTCATACTCCACAACTGTCCTGTAACACTAGCCAAGCCATGACAAGGGGAGACAATCAGGAGCTTTACTTCAAAAGTGTAATCCTGATCTGAACTAAAACACTAGTGGAGATCCATAGTTGAGAAGAAAAGGTGAAGCAAGAGCAGATCCAGATCTCGAGCATTATTATTAAACCACCATCTTTAGACAGGAGAGTCTGCAAGTCACACATGATAATAAAAGGACTTTGGCTGTATAGAAAGCTTTTGTATGAAATATCTGATTTTTCTTCGTGCATTGTGGTGTAATGCACTGTATTAATTTCTTTATCAGGGATTTGATTCCTTAAATGATACGTAAGTTCTTGTCATGCATCACATCCACTGAAAGCTTTTAGGTTGTTCTTGGAATTAATTGTATCATACACTCAAGTTACAGTTTGAAGGTGTAAATCAACAGTGCGTATTTCACTTTGGTAATTGAAATAATTTCACAAAATCCTAGAATTTAGGCCAAAAAGGTCCTCTTGAGGTCATCTGGTCCAATGCCAGTACACAAAGCAGGACCAATTCTGAAGTTATATAAATCTTTGAAGTTAAATTGCTCAGGCCAGACCTACCCTGTCATTTGAAAGCTATAATAGATTGTTGTTGAATATCTCACAGTTTTATTACAATTTACATTTTTTCTGATTACTTTCATCTGCAGTAATTACATGCATATATTACAGTGGCATCTGCAGGCCTTTGTTAGGACTGAATCTTTTCCACAGCAAACATGGTAGAAATAGAAAGGTAGAAGTGGCTACTCTCTGAAATGTAGCTTATGATCACAAGGTGAAAATGTTTTGTGGTAGTAGAAGCCATCTTTCTGTTACTTTGCTTGTACAGCACCTTATAGACAACATCTGAATTCATGAGTCGGGCTCAGCTGTGTGCTATGTGAACAGCAGGAGTGCATGGGGTAAATTTTCCTGTTCCCAAATAAATCTATCAGTGGAACACGTTCAGTGTTTCATCAGACCAAAACTAACAGACTTACTGGCTACCTGTAAGGAAAATATGGGCAAGTACTCATTCAAGTCTATACATGGTAACCTGTCAGTGCATGTATTATTATGTGTTTTGTATACGTCAGTTTGAAGTATTTTATGATTTAATTAATGTGAATATCATTTCCACTTTAGTAGTGGTCCATAGCTCTTTATATTAAGATACCTATAGCTTCTAAAAATACTGTTTAACCTACTTCTATAGTGTCTGTGTTTCATCGTCATTGGGGAAGATGGGCTCAAGATATTGAAAGCTATAAATTTGTTGGAGAAACGATGACCTGGAGGTAGCTAATGAATGGATTACAGAATTTTATGCCAGAGGCAGCAAGTGTGAGGGTCTCTTCATCTGACAGTCTTTTTTTTTTTTTTTTGTGCTTATAAATTTTGCTCACATAGAAAGTCAAAGTAGTTATTAACTGAAACCACCTTGTCACAGAATTGCTGAGTAGTAGAAAGCTGAGCTGAATGTTTCCTTAGACACTGTTGCATGTTTGCAGGCCAACTTCATTTTGCAGTAAGGAGTCTTGTAGTGGCCATTCTCATGTTCTCTGGCCACAATTCTGGAAGCTCTGGACAGTTCCTTGAGGTCTCCCATACCTTCTGCAGTGCTGAAACAGAGCAGAGTTGTTGTGTGCATGAGGTTTCAGAGGTCCAAGGGGACATGAGCAATTGAGTTTTCAGAGAGGATCCTGCTCAGTTCGAGTCTAAGTGGCAGAAACATTCACAAAGATTAGAAGATAAGATGAGAATGGAGGAGAAGTTGGTGGAAAGGGAGCAAAGGAGAGCTCACTGTAGCTTTTACAGCATTGTGCATAAATCACAAGAGACTCATATGGCATCATCACTTGTAGATAGATTACAAGAATGTGCCTTTGGTGGGGTCATGAGGTGGAGAGCAGATGTTCAAGGCTTTGTGTCGTCCACCTTGCAGTCAATGTTCTGGAGTGGCTTGTGGGTGGAGTGACTTAGGTAAGAAGGATATTGCTACTGAAATTTGTGGCAGGCAGGTTTGGGAAGCAGTTGTTGCTCAGACAATCTCAGAATTGTTTAGTTAGGCAGGGAACTTTCCAGCAGCGTTACCAATGGTGCACAGACTTTGTCGTGCTGAGTGTACTGTTTGCAAACTGTGTCAAGCTCCACTTGGAAAATTGAACCAAGAGGATAAAAACAACTCCAAAATAAAGCACTGTAACTGAAATAACTAGAAATTCAGCTGAGGTAGCTAGAATTTTTCTGCTTGTATAAGATAAAACTGCCTTACTGCCTTGTATAAGTGTCTGTCCCTGACATTGCCATTATATCACTGCAGCGACCTACTGTAGTTGAGTGGTTCATCAAATTGAGGCTTTATGGCAAGTAGATTGTCATGGGAAGGCATTTGATGAAATCCCTTAAGGATATAAATATCACTTAAAGGAATCCAGAGGCATGTCTTTAGGAAAAGAAAAAAGATTTCCTTCCAAGAATCCTAGTCTTCATATGCTACTACTTTTTACATAAAGAATGAAACAGCTGGTTAGCAGCACCATTGAAGGCATGTACTAACTTTGTTCACATACACACCAAACCCTAGAACATTTCCAGAGACATCCTTCCCTTTGCTTATGGCTCTCTCTTCTGTTCTCCTGCCTCCTCTGACTAAATGTCAACAATAAATGAAGAGGTCATGAAGCTCTAATAATCTATCCCAGTCCATTCCCTTGTTCACATAGAACAGAATCATAGAATCATTTATGTTGGAAAAGACCCTTAAGATCATCAAGTCCAATCATAAGCCTAGTGCTGCCTGTTCCACCACTAAACCATGTCCTGAAGCACCATGTCTGCACATCTTTTAAATAACTCTGGGGATGGTGACTCAACCATTTGCCTGGGCAGCCTGTTCCAGTGTTTGATACCCCTTTCAGTGAATAGATTTTTCCTAATATTCAATCTAAACCTCCCCAGTGCAACTTGAGGCCATTTCCTCTCATCCTATCACTTGCTTCCTGTGAAAAGAAACCTGCATACACATGGCTCTCTTCCTGTCTTTGTGGGGCTGAAGCAGGGAAAAAACCCCACACCTTCCATTTCCCCTATTACACCACTGCCTGTGTACACACACAGTAAGTCAGTAAATCCTTTCCATCATATCCTTTCTGTCACTGTGGCTCAGTTCAGCACCTGATGGAGTTAATGCTTGGGGAAAGGGTGCTAGAAGATAGCTAACATCCTAGGAATTTAGGTGAGAGGTTTTGGTAGGCATGTGGCTAAATTTCTGGAAAAGGTGGGCATGAAACATTGTAAGGAGAAAATAATAGCTTTAGATATACAAGAATTGTATGCAACATAGCTTTATAAAGTTATATTAAATTGTATTTGCGTTCTTTTGAAACCATTCTAAACACCACAAGAGCTATGTGTAATCCAGCAGCATCACCATATAGATAGCATCCCGTTCAGATTGAGAAACACAATCTTGCACTTTTTCTCTGTTAATGAGCTGACCCTACTCTTAAGGAGTGAAGGGCACCTGAATCCAGATGAGAGAGACAATATGCATAAAGAAAATGGAGTTACATTCCCTCTTCTAATAGGTGGCAGCAAATCTATAAAGAAGCCCTTTGTAAATTTGTTCACAAGGCATGTAAAAAAGCAGTAATGCAACCAGGGTAAATGTTACTCATACAGAAGATGTGCCTGCTCTCTACTAACATAATAGAAGGGCTGTATGCCCCTCCTGTACAGTACAGTACAGAAAGAACTTATGTATAAGGAGGACCACAGCCAAGAGGTAATGACTTCCAGGGAATTCTTGCTATCAGCTTTAATCCAACACCAATCTGGGCTTCAAATCCTCTGCAGTGCTGCTAAGCCTCCTTCACAAACTCTGGAACCACACATTTTAAAGCATACTGTGTGGGGAATGGCTTCCTGTTTCATCAACCATATAATGCATACCTGGCCACAGGCTCTCCTTCCTCCTCTAGGAGACAAAGATGGCCAGTCACAAAGTATAGATGTTCTCAGCTGTATAGCTCCACACAATGCATATTGACAAATAGATTATTTTCCTCCATGGAAAACAGACAGATTATTTTAAAGAGGCTTGATGACCCAAAGCCAAAAGTTCCCAGCCAACAGTTGTGAGATGAAGTTAATGGTCAAGTCACAGGACTGGGAGAGAGGAAGCAAATCCATACCCCAGCTTTCCAGAACTGGGGTTACTTTAAAATGTCTAGAAACCATTTTTGGTTTGCCTTGAGTACTGACTTTGTGAAATATGAAGTATGGAAAAGAAGAATAATTTGCAGGTGTTGAGTGAGATAAATTTCTTGCCTACAGCCTATAAAAGTAATCTTTCTTTCAGAGTAAATCTCTATCAGCTCTTCCATGCTACCAAGTTATGACAGACCACAGATTTGGCTCCATGAACTAAGTTGGGTGTGGAAATTACAGAGTGAAGTTTTAAGCTTGTGATCATTTGAACAGATGATCACAGTGGCTGTCACAGCCTTTGCATCTCAGAAATTTCTAGGGCTTTCAACTGTATGCACTGCCAGGCAGAGGTGTACCCACTGGGCATTTGTAACCCTGGGTGCCACTCCTGTTTCATTAAAAGGGAGCTCTGTTGCCCACCTCTGTATGGTTGCTCCTAACTTGAAAATAGATGCCATCAGCCAGTGACCTGAACATTTTAGCCATAGCATATTGTTAATCAGAGATATGCATTATTTCTAGTTTCATAGCAATTGTGCTCAGTAGTTTAACATAAATTTGTAATCCAAATAGAAATCAGTTTAGTCTGTTTTACTGCACTGCAGAAGGTACTTGTTCCCTACAATTAGATTAATTAAATTGCTTAATTTTCAAAATGCTTTCTTTCTGTTTCCAAGTTCTCCAAGGTTCCCTCAAGCTATCAGTGATCTTGTCATTCTCTAGCTCTCATGTGCTTTGTTCCTCGACTCTATAGTGAACTTTCAATGTGACTTTTAAATCTCTTTTTTTAATAGCTAAATGCATAAGAGGGTGAGGTTCATATCTAGTTCTTGGGAGATATTTCTTTTCTACGGTTCTTCTGTACTATTACAGGCTTATTTTTTTGGCAAAAGGAAGAGTAAGAAAATTCCAAGCATGCTTTCTGGGCACTACTCTCTATTTCTTGACTCCTTGATACTGTGGTGCTTTTGTATTGGTCTAATGCAAGGCTTTAATTTCATTAGTGCTCTTATGCAGGCTTTCTGATTAAAGAAGATTGTATGCTTGGGAACTGCCAGATCACCTTTGATCTGTTTTGAGAAAGGCCTCTCTAGAGGGTCTTAGTAAGACTGAGCAAAAACTTGGTGTCAGTCCGTGGCAGAAAAGTTACCTTGCCCTGTGGAAACCCTCCTGCTCCTTTGTTTTCACTGTTCTCCTTTACTGAGCAGTTGCTGTCATGAGCAACCTGCTGCTTAGTGCAGAGTGTCTTCATACAGCTGTGCTTGTGATTCCTGATGAGCTTCACAGGGGACTGCACTGCAACCCTCGGAGGAATTTGATTCTTCAGTTGAGCTCTATCCTCCTCAGAGCCACGCTGCCCTAGATGACACAGTGCTGCTGATGCTGAATGTTGCTGTAATGCAACTGTGTGAGGCAGGTTGATGAAAAAGTCATTATAATTTTCGGTTAGAAAAGGCAGAACTTAAGTACGTGTCTAAATGTTTAAAGTTTTATGTTCTTTTCGGCAGCTAGTCTGAGATCTTTTGTACAAGGCTGTTTGGTAAAGTTCAAGGGTAACCTGATTTTGAAATTTTTGTTGTTATAGCAAGGAGAGATTTGAAAAAGAAAAATTGCTGGCATAATACAGCTTTTTAAAAAAATATTTAAGAGAAAGAGGTGGCTTGTGGATTAGAGAAAGAGGTCAATTCTAAAGAGAGAAAATATGAAAACAAACTCTGTTTTGAAATCTGTAGGTGAAGACAAAACAGTTTTATGAGACTATTGCAAACAATATTCAGTCTGATAAAGATACAGGCTCAGCATCTGCAGAGGCTACTGATTTGTGAAATGAAATCCAGAGAACAGAAGGCAAAGGACATCCAAGTATAGTAAGTGGAAAATAGGTAATAGATATTTTACATTCCAGGTTTGAAGAGACTGTAAAAAGAGAATAAGGAAAGAACCTAGCTTTTTTTTTTTCTTTTGGGCAAGAATGTTGGACTTCTGTAACCTCAAGGAACTTTGTTTCAGTGCTGGAATGATTTTTCATTGATTTTCCTGAAGGTTCCCCAAGTCATATTCTTAAGGTGTGGCGGATAAACAAAATATTATTTGCAGCTTCTCTTTCCAGCTTTACAGTGAACATGTTGTAATAAATGCAGCACGCATGCAAAACATCTGTCAGAACCTGACATTATTTCCTCTTTATAGCTCAGAATGGTTTTTCATTAATTGGTTGTAAAATGAAAATATCAAAAAGCTTGTTGAAAATGCACAGTAAAAAACATAAATGCTTAGAGGGCTGTGTTTATAAGTGTGATTTTCATGCTGACATTTGAATAAGCCATGAAACACAAGCAGATAAAACAACTGTACACAAAGTGTTGAAAAGTCCAAGAGTTCAGTGTGTTATTCTTCTGTTTTGTTACTGTTAAGGCGTACTTTCAAGTTTTTTTGGAAAAAAATTTGTATCTTGTAATGTGCTATGAGCTGGAATGTGATGGGCTGTCCCATGATGCTCACATATGAGGTCAGTTGAGGATTTTGCAGTTTTGCAAAGAAAGCATAAGCTTTGTAGTTTGTGCATCAAACTACTCACTTGCAAGTGCGAGTCTTTTGTCTGCACCAAGCTTGAGACTATGGACTATCATAAAAGGGGTTAAAAAAAAAAAACAAAAACAACAAAACAACAACAACCCAACTGTTAAAGAACTTTTTACTGCTTTGAATGGGGGAACAGTTGAAAGTAGAGTACAAGCACATGTTTCTACTGGTGTGATCACAGTATTGAAGCTGCTCCTAGGGTTTAAATGGAATCCAAACAAATCTCTTCCATGTGGGAACTGATGATACCAACAGCAACCTGGGAACTATCAAAAGGGATTTCAGAGCCCTAGGAGTGGTGGTCAAGGGCTTTGGGGCACAGGTTGTTTTCTCCTCGATCGTACTAGTTAGGGTTGCAGACAGAAGAGGAGAAGGAGTGTTCTCCAAGTAAACAACTGGCTGTGCCGCTGGTACTGGCAACAGGGTTTTGGTTTCGATGATCATGGGACCCAGTTTGATGATCAACAGGTGCTTGGGAGTGATGGGATCCACCTCACCAACAAGGGTACATGTGCCTTTGCCAATAGACTGGCTAACCTCATAAGGAGAACTTTAAACTAGGATGGAAGGGGGTAGGGGAGGAATTATGGAAATTATGGAGATTATCCAGACAATAAAACAAAACTCAAGGGGGTACAACCCTGGCAAGTGAATGGAGCCAAGCAAATGCCTGCAGAAGGTGTTTGTGGGGCATCCTCATTCACCCCTCCTGTAAAATTGGCACACTCCAGTTCCTCTCTGAAGAGCCTGCACACCAGTGCACGCAGCGTGGGAAATAAGCAGGACGAGTTCGAGATCCGTGTGCAGACACAGGGCTTTGATCTCACTGCAGTTACTGAAACATGGTGGGACAGTTCCCACAACTGGAACGTTGCCATAAATGGCTCTAAGCTTTTTAGGAGAGACAGACCAGGGAGGTGATGTGCTGGAGCTGCCCTTT
>NW_010334116.1:16302-16528 GCF_000700745.2 Antrostomus carolinensis
CCGCGGGGTGAATGATGAGAGGGTTGAGTGCTTATGGGTGAGGATTAAAGGTCAGACTAACCTGGGTGACACAGTAGGGGTGTTTGCTGCAGGCCACCTGATCAGGAGGAGGCAGTGGACGAGGCCTTTTACAGTCAGCTGGAAGTAGCCTCACAGTCACAGTCCCTGGTGCTCGTGGGTGACTTCAACTACCCAGACATTTGCTGGAGGAGTAACACTGCAAGTC
>NW_010334117.1:0-4423 GCF_000700745.2 Antrostomus carolinensis
ATATATAAGGCATGAAGCAGACCTTCAAGGAAGACTGTAGAATACAAGTTTCATTGCCTGCCAGCTAAGCACTAAGCTTTAAATAGCCACATGAACGCTTCAGTAGCGCTCTGCTTTTAGGCATTTAACTTTTATAACACAGCTGAATAAAAGAGGCTTAAAACTATAACTATCCTTCGCTGAGAAAGCTCTCATTCTTTTCTTTTATCCATTCTGAAAAGAAATTAAAACCAAGCCTCAGAATATTCTTAGAATGTGCTTAGACGGACTTTTCATAAGGGCAGTTAATGACAGAACAAGGGGAAATGGCTGTAAGCTGAAAGAGGGGAGGTTTAGATGAGATATTAGGAAGAAGTTCTTCACTGTGAGGGTGGTCAGACACTGGAACAGGTTGCCCAGAGAAGCTGTGGATGCTCCTCCCTGGAAGTGTTGAAGGCCAGGTTGGATGAGGCTTTGAGCAACCTGGTCTAGTGGAAGGTGTCCCTGCTGATGGCAGGGGGGGTGGAACTGGATGAGCTTTAAGGTCTCTTCCAACCCAAACTATTCTATGATTCTGTGTACACATAACTAGGGAAATGATGTCAAAATAAATGTTTGCCACTTCACTGGTTCATGTTGTTTTGGCATTTAAAAGCTTCTTTCCTCTCTGATTTTTTTTTTTCTTTTTTTTCCCAGAACAATGAAACACTTTTTGGCTACAGCACAAACAGAAAATCCAGAAGGTAGCATGTACTCTATCCATACCCTGAGATGGCCTCCCCTTTCAGAAACAGCCACTGTTTCCACGGTAGGAGGAAGGGATGGGACACACAAATGTGTTTGCAAGTCTGCGCAACTTCTCTTTCAGCCAGAAGCAACAGAACTAGCAGTAGCAATTTATGGTCAGATCAAAAGCCCTTTAAATCCAAGAGAAAGTCTCTTCGTGATTTTGAAGGGCTTCAGATCAGGTAAATAGCCATTTACAAACCATACGTGAAATGACCTACTCATACAAATACAAGCTAGATGTTTAACGAGTGAGACAGAAATTCAACTTACAAAATGAGGCTCCTACTCATCTTCTTAAAATGAAATTTTAATTATGGAAAAATTAAGAACTGGTCTAGAGGTTTATACATTGCCATAAATGTCTCCAAAAAAGAGCATACTCTCAGAAATGCCTCACACATCACTGCAGAATTGGAAACTAGGACATGTTGATGTGATCCCAAAGCAATTTCTACTAAAAGCAATATTTCTAAGGAATCTGACTCTAACAAAAGAGACAATCCCTCATGAAGCCACTTCCTAGTAAAATATTTACAAGTACACCCAAAACCCAATTTCTTTTTCATGCGCTTGTAAAAATGTACCAAAAGTGGAACAAGTTGATCTATTTATCTTTAGGTACTTCTAAAACTCAGAGAAAAAAAGCCCTTGGCCATCCTCTCCCTGAAGAGGTCATAGAATCATAGAATGCTTAGGATTGGAAGGGACCTTAAAGATCATCTAGTTCCAATCCCCCTGCCATCAGCAGGTCTACTAAGGTCTACTAAGGCATCTAAGCAGGTCTACTAAGGCATCTGTTGGGCTAGAAGGTGGATGAAGGGGCTGGCACCTCTCCGTGTTTGTTACCATGGTTGGGAAGAGGCAAAAAAATGGCAACATCTTGGCAAAACGCAGACCTCACAAAATGGTCCTTATTGAGCAATTTGCTGTTTTCCTATCAGACTATTAAAAACTATGGTGTTGGGCCGAGTTCAGCTCTGATTTCTAACTGCTCTATAGAGTAAAATCCAGAGGGAATGTTCTGAAATTAAATTCTAGACTTAAAGTATATTAAAAATGTTTTTCACTCAGCGTTCTTTTTATCTGCTGCTCAGTCTTTAAAAAACACTTTATCCCATGTAGAAATAAACCCGCACGTAACAAAATTACCTTCAATTTTAATTCATATTGAAGATTCAGATGGTATCGCTGAGATTAAATTTATGAATGTTATCTAAAAAGCATTTTCATACTGTAAGTGTTTCACGATTTTATGTTCAGAAAATTTAATGCAAGGAAGTATTTTACTTTTGTACAGTACAATTGCATTTTACTCTGCTTGTATTTTGTATAGTCCATGCTACAGAAGGTTATTGAAGAATGAAATGCTTAAAAGCATACCAAAGTGATAAAGATTAATAATCATGTTGTCAGCAAGACTAAATATTATCTTTCATAATAGCATCTAGCAAACCACACATCATTTTTTGATAAAATAAGAGTCCATAAATGTAATAATAAAGCCACGTACACTGTATTAGCAAGCAAGCATCACGCTACACCATCCCCTTTCCATTTGAAGAAGACACTTCCTAGCACATAGCCAAGATGCACTCAGCACCTGACATCTAGGCGATGCCGGGAAATTCCATTTGCTCTTTTTGCATGAATCCATCTTCCTAAGAGGGGCACGAGGAAAGCAAAGCATGAAAAACTTGAGAAAAACCCCCATGAATCTACTTCTAATATAATTTCTGTTAGGTTAACAAACAAATTATTCAAAGAGAATTTCAGTGCTTCATTTTCACATAAGTTCTTGAAGTTTTCCATCACTCTCCAAAAAATTGAAGCATCTGAAGCATCCTATATTTTTTGGCTTTTTATCCAATTTTGACATACCAGGTCAAAGCATACGACTGCAAAAACCCACCTTTGAGAAGTTACTTACAACTAAAATTACAGCTTATCCTTCATACCAAAATTAGGAGATTCCTCTTCAAGAAAAGGAATTGCTTTTCTTTCTGTCTTCATCCTCATCATCCTTTTTGCTTGTACTTGTTTTTTGCAACATCCTTCCTGTGAAAGGCAAGAAGATTTCCAGTTTGCTGTTTCTCTGCCTAAAAGCATGGAGCAAAGAGTTGCTTGAAGCTTAAATAATGTCTTGTAGTCTTCAAATACAATAGGCAGACTCTCCTATATGTAAATATATCAGTTGTCATCCTTTTCCTGATAAAAAAATAAAAAAGAGACAGAGAACGCAAGCACATAGCTCCCTTGAGACATCCATAGAGCTACAGTATTTATTTCTACCATGACAGTTCTTAAAAATGTTGTTTTTAAAAGTCAGAATGCTGTAGCACAGCTACTTTTTATTTGTATTTCATATTTCTACCCAAGCACTGCCTCAATGGGGAAAAGTTTTTCCTGAATACAGACAAGAGGAGTCTGAACTTCCTGAGGACCGTTGCCTACCGCTTGTGATCCTGGCCCTGGAGGATGGATGAGGAAAAGTCTCTGATAATCCCTTTTTGGGGTGGTTGGGAGGGGGAAATAGTTTTTCTTTAGCTGCCTGGTTGAACACTCATTACAGTCTTCCACAAAAACTTAAGGAAAAACTTCTTCACTGTGAGGGTGTTGGAGCCCTGGGACAGGCTGCCCAGAGAGGGTGTGGAGTCTCCATCTCTGGAGATGTTCAAACCCACCTGGACACTTCCCTGTGTAACCTGCTCTGGGAACCTTCTTTGTCAGGGGGGTTGGACTGGATGATCTCCCGAGGTCCCTTCCAACCCCCACCATTCTGGGATTCTGTGATTAAAAGGGCTCCTGTGGACTTAACTCGATAGCTTAGACCTGAATTTTGAAGCTTTGCTCCATTTTTTCCTTTGCTAAAAACAACAAAAAACCCCCCCACCAAACAAACAAAAAGCCAAAAGGAAAACAATTCTTTCACACTTGTCCTATTGAATTAGAAAATAAAAAGACAAAGTGTAATGATTTCCTTGCACTTTACCTACATATTCCATACTTTCACCAGCGTGACCTTTTAGGAGATATGGACTCTCTTTATTAGCAGCCATGATAATGAATCCAGCATCGCACGAGCATCAGCCCCTGCCATCAGCCTGCCCAGGAAGCAAAACTTCCAGGGGAACCAGACCTTGTTCCAAGCTCAATCTAATACACAAATGTGCCCAAATAGGCAGGCTGAGCAATTTGACATTGAAGCAGCCTCTGTTGCGGGTGAACTTATTGTTCCAGTCACTTTTAAAATATCGAACGGGACAAATCTGCAAAATAATTTCAGCCACATGAAATCCGTAGGGCGAGTTGGTTGCTAGAAGCATTCATTTCCCAGAGCAACGTGAAATGCAAAAAGAGTTACAGCACAAAAAAAATGTTCTTTTGGAAATTTAACCTTTATCTTCTATTCATGAATACTGTGATCTGAGATAAATCTCTGTGTAAACAGTTTTATTTATAGGATTGAGAGTAACTGGTAAAACTGAATATGGGGAGGGAGGGAGGAGGGTGGGAATAACAGCCCTATGAACAGATTTCTTCAAACATAGTAAATACGTCTGCAGCTTTTCAAATGGTTTTGTAGACATAGGACACAGATTCAAAGAATGGCCAATGAAAACAACAGAGAATATCATAGAATCATAGAATGGTTTGG
>NW_010334118.1:0-1499 GCF_000700745.2 Antrostomus carolinensis
TTAGGTTAGATATTAGGAGGAAATTCTTCACCCAGAGCGTGGTGAGACACTGGAACAGGTTGCCTGGAGGCGTTCAAGATCAGGTTGGATGGGGCCCTGGGCTGCCTGGTCTAGTGGCTGGCAACCCTGTCCACAGCAGCGGGGTTGGAATTAGATCTTTAAGGCCCTTTCCAACCCAAGCCATTCTATGATTCTGTGACTGCTTCACCCACCCAAGACTGCAGGCTTCCCTTGGGAAGCACCAGTTGCTCTCTGTGTTTTATCAACTGCATGTTTCATATGAAATACAGAGACCCAGAGACAGGGAGCAGGACCTCAGACACTTGATTGTCCAGCAAGTGTCTTAACTACTAGATTGATTAATCATTGTCCCTTGCTGAGGGTGAAGATATATGCAGTAGTTTTGGTTGGATCTGAGTAAACCACACTCTTAATTACTTAGCATAATACCATTGTCATTTTGTGATAAAAGTCCTGTTACAGGAAGGCACGCGTAAGAGGAGGTGCTGCTTTTGTCTGTTAAACAGCAGCTCAATATACAGATCTCGTAAGCTTTAGCCAGTGTTACCTCCTTTGAGTATCAGCTTTTTTGGTGTTCCCATCATTTATTTAACTTTAATAGGATATGTGTGCTTTAAGAGGAGTGCTGTATGTTTCACTGCATGCTGAAAGCAAGGAAATTGAGCAGCTTATTCCACATATGCTATTAAACACATATTTAATGTTACTAGCAAACGTGTATTTTATCTTTCAAACAAAATGTAAAGGACAATTCACGTCTTCAGAAGCAAATGACACTCAAGTAGAATAGTATTCATTTATATATGAAGCAGTGTACCACCGTGAGGTTTTAAAAGGCATAAACATCTTGTAACACACAATGTCTGAACTCCTGTATTTTTAATAGCATTCTTATAGTCAATAATAAAGAAGTAAGAGACATCCCTTCCAACCTACATGAAGGTGCTAAAATATTTAGTAGGATGGTGTGCACTCAAGAAGCAGCATCTACACATTTACCGTGCATTAATGAACCGAATGGTACAGTGTTATGTAAACATTTAAATTAAAAATAGCAAACTTCTATAAAACTGATAAGAGGCATTCTTATTATATTGAAGTATATTAGTTAAGATAATAATCCCTTTACATTTGTAATTGTAATTAACAAGTGTTAGGAAATCAGAATTGCTTTCCACATGCAGCATATGTGGAATACTTTTATAGCTTTCAACATGGTTTACACACTAGGTTTTTTTTTTTTTCAGTTGTCAGAACTTATTACATTAGATATGGCAGTTTGAAGAGTAAAGAGTTGTATTTTTAGTTATGAACAGCAGAACAACAGTAATTTTTTTGTTTGTTTTTTAAGTCAGAACTTTGAAAGTGATCAAGCTTTCTTTAAGAATGATTGCAAAAGCAGAGAACTGCCTTGATCTTACATTATCAGCAAGAACTTTTTTCTTTGCATTGTGCTTTTACCGTGCTCAGAATCATAA
>NW_010334118.1:1576-5304 GCF_000700745.2 Antrostomus carolinensis
AAAGCATCCTCCAAGGCCAACACATGAGTAATTGTTAGGTGGTAAATAGGAGGAGGAGAATGATGCACATCATGGGATGGTTTAACTTAGGTTTATGATCCAATTCTGTTTTATATATCAATAACTAGGTACACTTTTATGCTGCTTTTAAGTAGCATTATGCATTATACTAGATGATATGAGACTGAAATACATTTGCAATATGATTTGCAATTTGCTCCCTTACTTATAATATCTTTTATACCTAAGTGCTTTAAATCCTTAAGGCTTCAGTGCATATTTCGTGTAGGCACATTTTTGATAAATGGATCACCTTTTTTGCTCTACTTGCAAAAGCAGCATCAGAGTGGTTGTTAGCACTAAATGCACAGAGAAACATTCCAAAACCTCATTTTTAAAGTGTTCTTCCATGGTTTGGAACTCGCAGCATTGTGCTGTGCATGGAGCTTCCCTGTTAGCCAGAGGCAATACCATTTCAATGTTGAATGTTCTTACTGAAGTGGTACAATGATACAATTAAGTATCTAAGTCTTTTGAATAGAGGCATGGGTCTAAGTGATGCTGATGGAAGTAGGGAGTGTTAAGCCCCTTCACTGAGCTTTCTCATTCCTTGTTTAGTCTGTCTGAAGAGAAGAAGGGAGAGCAGGATCTGTGGCAGGGGGATTCGGCCAAGAGTGGCAGCCAAGGTGTGCTGGGATCCCCCCTTCTTTCCACACCCCCCCATGCCCTGGCCCACCACTCCCCTTCCCACTTGCTCTTCAGTGTGCTGTAACCTGGTGATTAGATCACTCTTCTAAGAGCTGGGGAACTGGATTCTTGTCTATGCTGCAAAATCAAGAGCAAGAAAGTTTAAAAAACCCAAACTCCCCAGGTTTTCTGACTCTAAAATGCTCTTTAAGCATTGTGCCATTGGTAAGTGAAATGCCCTACACTTACTTATGACTGTCCTCTATGAGAGTCCCAAAGTACTGAGCATGTTCTGAAAATGGCTGTTGAATCTTAGCCAGCAGGACAGATGAAACAGGAGGGCACAATACTGTGTATCGGTTCAGTTCTCTGCAGATAGGCTCATCCTGTGACAGGACAAGGGGCAATGGTCAAAAACTGGAACACTGGAAGTTCCATACCAACTTAAGGAAAAATTTCTTTACTGTGAGGGTGACAGAGCACTGGGACAGGCTGCCCAGAGAGGCTGTGGAGTCTCCATCTCTGGAGATGTTCAAAACCCACCTGGACACTTTCCTGTGCAACCCGCTCGAACCTGCTTTGGCAGAGGGGTTGAACTAGATGATCTCCTGAGGTCCCTTCCAACCCCAACCATTCTGTGATCGTATTTTAGTTTAAAAAGAATAGTATCCTCATTTACATGATTGCAAATCTAGGTGTTTTTATTCTCTTAGAAAAACAAAGCTTTAATTACCTTAAGAAAAGCGTCCATTTTGGTTCATCTTTTTTAACTGTTTCTGAAGTGTCGGGATGGGCAGGTGAGTCTGGAGGACTGAGCCAAAAGGAATGTTTGTGTCTTCCCAGGTGAGTGCTGGCATCCCACAGGCTCTGTTGCATGACACCTAGCAGCGGCTCAGCACAGGTATCTGTACAGTTCCAGCACTAGTAGCTGTCAAGGCAGTTTAGATGGGAAGGTGAGTATGTGCTGATACATCAGCAAGCTCTTTATTTTGAGACATAGTTTACATAGAAATTATAAACTGTGTACTGTTTTCAAGAAGACTGTTCTTGAGAGGTGAAATGTAGGCAGTAAAATCTAATGATTTATTGTTTGCATTGTGAGTCTGGGGTCCATTTACCTCTTCTTCCTTGATTGTTGAAATTGTCCAAGTGCTGCACATCTTCCTGTTTATCCTGCGTTAGATGGGTTTAGCTAATGACTGTACTGGAAGCAGTACTGCCGTTAATCAAAAGCAAAGTCTCTTCTGAAGAAAAAGTGAGCATTGGGTATTCACTTCATTTATAGTGTTCAGAGGTGTAGGATCCATAATCGGTGTTACAACCATTATTCTTTCTGAGTGTTTTACCCACGTTTTAGCATAAGCGTAGAGAAACAGGGTATTAGTTTACGTGTGTATGCCTGTTGCCTTAAGTGTTCCCAAACTGTTCACACATTCTTTGGAATTTAACTGTATACACAAGACAGAAACCAAAGAACCCAGAGAAAATGCTTCTAAAATAATCTGGTTCACAAATTAAAATATTTACAAGCAAAATCCTAAAACTTGACATTTAAGGTTTATGTTCGTATTTTGTAAAGCTTTTTCTTTTTTTGTCCAGTTCAGGTGGAAATACAAGAAGTTTCAGCTAAAATGTAGAGATACAGGTGCTTAAGCTACAGCAGTAATTGACTTCATTAGGATCAGGATGTGGCTGTTGATGTAGCTGCTGTTGTAGGTGTTCGGGGTTTTTTTTGAATCCTCCTTCCAGATCCTCTTTTCACCAGAAAGGAGGATGTACTGTAGCATCCATCTGTAACCCAGCAAGATGAAGCAGCCAAGGCTGGTTGCTCTGCCAGTCACAGCTGCAGACCTGGGCTCCCAGCTTCAGCACAGAGTGTTCACCCCTTCCTAGAACTAGCTAACTGCTGTCCTGTGGAGAGCATTGAGTCAGTATTAGGCTAGGGCTGATAAATATATTTATCTTCTGTTTTGAAAACAGACATACAAGGTAAGAATGAATATGTTTGTGTGCTCAGCATGACAAGAAACAACTGTCAGGTGTTTGCTTTACTGGATGGATTTCTTACTCGATTGCTTTTGCACTGTTTTGTTTCAAGTTCTTTTAGTTTTTTGGTTGGTTTTTTTTTTTCTCCAGCTTTATTTTTTCTCACAATCTGGGGCAGAATGCTACCTCAAGACAGGTTTTGACACTGCTGCCTCTTCTACAGAGGCAATAATTATTATCTGTAAATATTGATTCACTGCAAATAGTATTTTAAATAATCTGAAATGTTTTCTCTTTAGTGGACTTTAAACAATCAACAAAATTATTGTTAACCTTACATAGACAGACATAAATGCACGGACGGACACACACACACGCATGCAGGCTTCTCTCCTTCCCATAGGACCTCATTTCTTATGGAATTGATGATATAATTGCTCTGTTGATATCTCTCTGTCCACTCACTACTCACTTGTGAGTCCATTGCAACCCAGATCTGAAGTGAGATGGTAGTGTAAATAGGTGATAAGTGAAGTTTCATGAAAAGGTTGAACCAAGCCAGTGGTATTGCTGGTATGAGAGAGATTTTAATTCCTCCTTTCTGTCCCAAGTCTTGTGCTCGCTCCTGAGCTGGGACTGATTACTTGCCTTACCATTTACCTCTCTGAATTAGAAGAAAAGTAACCCAGCAAAGAAAGAAGTGAATTGTTTTCTGTCAGTTTATCAAGCTGGAACAGCTCACTGAAGGTTAAGGTGGGCACACACGCTTGACCGAGGGAGCAGGAAATCAGAGGGGCAGTTGACACCTGTCTTTTGACAGAAGCTGTTATATGTGCTTCATTTTCTCAGAGTACCTAAGATCTTACAAATCTCACAAACTGGAAACCAGATAAAGAGAGGGTTATTACCAGGGCTCCCAAAAATGAGAGGATCAGAGCTTGTGCTTTGTTTGGCACCAAAGAGTTCAAATACGAACCCAGTTATTTCCAGGCTTCATTGGTTCTGTTTCTCTTTGGATTATTCACTTTTAATTGTGTTCTGGGAAAAAAAAAAAA
>NW_010334119.1:0-282 GCF_000700745.2 Antrostomus carolinensis
TCCCCCTCTGTGCACTGCCATTCGGGTGCATCTCCCCTCCTGCACCCCAGCCCGGCTGCATTTCCTCTCAGTGCACCCCGATTTCATTCCATCTCCCCTCCTGCCCCCCAATCTGGGTTCATTTCCCCTCCTGCCCCCCAATCTGGGTGCATTTCCTCTCCACACACCACGATGGAGCTGCATTTCCCCTCAGTGCATCCTGGCCCCGTTGCATTTCCCCTCTGTACACCCTGATTTGGGTTCATTTCCCCTCTGTGCACTGCGATTCGGGTGAATGTCCCC
>NW_010334119.1:447-656 GCF_000700745.2 Antrostomus carolinensis
GGGTGCATTTCCCCTCCTACCCCCCAATCCAGCTGCATTTCCCCTCCTACACCCCAATTTGGCTGCATTTCGCCTCCATGCACCCCGATCCAGCTGCATTTCCCCTTGATGCACCCTGACCCCATTGCATTTCACAATCCAGCATCTCAATCCAGGTCCATTTCCCTTCTGTGTACCCCAATCCAGGTCCATTTCCCCTCCTGCACCCC
>NW_010334120.1:0-897 GCF_000700745.2 Antrostomus carolinensis
CAACCCTACAACCTGGACAGTGTCCACCTCATCAGCACCCAGCCTGGCTGTGAGCCCATCAGGGTGACCGAGACCTTCGTCATGTTCCGCTTCCCTGTCACCCAGTGTGGCACCACCGTCCAGGTAGGGATGTGAGACCCCCCCCCCTCCTTGACCTTGAGACCACCCCAACCGGAGCTTGGACCCTGTATGGGGACCCTGATCCCATAGGGGGACCCTGACCCTGTATGGGGACCCTGACCCCATGTGCACACCCACCCCAGGTGATCGAGGACCAGCTGATCTATGAGAACCAGCTGATCTCGACCATCGATGTCCAGGGTTCCTCCCGTGGCTCCATCACACGTGACAGCACCTACATGTAAGGGGAGGGTGGGCTAAACTAGGCAGAGACCCCCCCTCAGCAAAGCCCTCTGCCTGCAGCACCCCACCCCAGACCATCTCCCACCTTCTTGGTGCTGGGACTGGGGACCCCTGTGGTGCTGGAGGAGCTGATGGTGTTGGGGGGCTGGAGGACATGGAGGTGGGGTTCATCCACATCAACCCCCCTGCTCTGCTCCCTGCAGCCTCCAAGCTCGCTGCATCTACAACGCCAGCGACCTTCTGCCCCTGCGCATGGAGGTGGTTGTACCCCCCACAGTCACCCCCTTGGCCATGGTGGGACCACTTGGACTCCAGTTGCGTGTCGCTACTGGTGAGGAACCCATCCACCAGCCCACCCATTGCTGTCCCCCACCCCACTCAGCTTCTCACCCTTCCCACAGATGAGACCTACAGCTCCTACCACCCCGAAGGTGAGTTCCCCTTGGTGAGGGTCCTCAGGGACCCCATCTACGTGGAGGTTCGTCTCCTGCATAAGACAGACCCCAACTTGGTGCTGGTCCTACACGATTGCTG
>NW_010334121.1:0-15974 GCF_000700745.2 Antrostomus carolinensis
CAGTGGGAAATGGAGCAGGGGAACAGGTTGGGCCCTGGGAAGGTGATACAGCCCCAATCTCTTCAACAGACCCTGACCCACACACAGCAGCAGCCCAGCTCAGAGCCTTTCCTCAGACACCAGTGCTGTGGCTGCCCCCAAAGCAAACCTTACTGCCAGGAGAGCCGAGGTCGGCGAAGGAAACAGAGCAGGGGCTGGGCATGGTTTCAGTGGCTGTGCTTTCCCTGCTTGCTCTCCATCTCAGTTTTTTATACCTTCCAGATTGTCTAGCATTACTTTCTCACTATCACTTGTAATCTCCTTCTCTGTGGCTTGCCTGTCCCATTTATCTTCAGTACCCAGTCCTGGCACAACACCAGTGGACACTCCCTTCCTTTTTTCCCCCATCTCACTCACCAACTGGCTGCCAGTTCCCGTGGTCACATCTCAGGCTATTTCCTTTCACTGGAGACTGGCAGCTACCCACAATCTGAGAGGAGCCAGGAACATCATGATTATTGGAGCTATTTCGCTTCCTAACAAAATGGCCTTAATGGAGCTATTATTTGATTTGGTTTGGTTTGTCTTTTTTCCAAAGGGGAACTATTAAAAATCAATTAAAGCATTTTAATTAAGAGACAAAATGGTCATAATAAATGTTGCCACTCCAGGGGTTGCCTGGAGGTCGCAGGGATGCTGCTAGGAGTGCACCAAGGTCCGTTCCAGCAAGTAATGGAAGTGCTGGCATATGTGTAGGCTTCTGTCAGGCACATGCTCCTGTGCCCAACAGGCCTGCCAGGATAGATGGAAAAATCCTTGTTGCTGAAACCCAACTGCTTTTGGGAGAACAAAACAGCAGGGCAGAGCGGGAGGAGGTGGAAATACTACCCTAAGCCCTTTCCTTTGTGCTGGGCTGCCATGAAGGGATGCAGAAACAGGGCATTGCCTGGATGGCTCCCAACAAGACAGGGAGAGCTGTTCCCTGTGCCAGCAGCCTAACCCTTTCCTTTGTGCTGGGCTGCCATGAAAGGATGCAGAAACAGGGCATCGCCTAGATCCTGCTCTCACCCTGTCCTCCAGCTGAGGTTCAGCCCAAGGCAGCGCTGGGACCCAGGGATGGCTCCCAACAAGGCAGGGAGAGCTGTTCCCTGTGCCAGCAGCCTTCAGCCTTTGGGAAGGGAGGAAGAAGAGGGGGAAGCACAGAGGAGCTACGAAACCTCAGCCCTTTGCTGAGCACACTGCTATCGGTGACTGCGAGGGACGGTGGCCACTGTGACAGCTCCAAAATCCATTTCCACAGAGGGCCTGGATTAGGTGCCCTGGGACTCAACACACACTTCTGCTTCCTGGGGACACCCCAGCTCCCTCTGTGTCCCTGCTGCAGCCCCAGGCATGCAGCCAGCCTGGTCCAGATGTGTCAGGGCACATCCAGCCCTGGAAGAGCTGTTTGCAAAGCCTGGCAGGGTTCAGAAAGCAGGGCTGGAGGGGTGGGCAGAGGGCTGGAGAGAACAGAGCTTGTTAATTAGAATTCTTCTTTTTGTCCCAAGCAGTGAGACTGAGGTCACTGTAGCCAGCAGGCATGCAGCATGGGGACAAGGGGTGCAGAGGTAAGGACAAACATTGCTCACAGCATGCCCAGGAATTACAATCCTGATTTGAAAGGATGGTGTGGAGGGACTTGGGCCAGCCTCTGCTTTCTGCTCTGAATCTGGCTAAAGACAGGCACAGTCTCTTTCTACCCAAGCACTGGGGCATGAGGGGCTCACTGATTTATTCCATGCTGTGTCCTTCCTCCAAAGCAGCTCAACTTCATGAATCCCCTTCATCTCCATCAGCCCAATCTGGAGCACTGACTCATCTCATCCCCAGTCCCAAAGCTGGCAGCAGTCAGGTGTCCATGGCAAAGAGGTCTGAGACCATCCCTCATCACCAGAACCCTGTTGTCACCCTGGGGCAAACCACCTTCTACCACCTTCACGTTACCTTACAGCACTGGAGAGGCAGCAGTGTTCAGCTCTGCACCCCACGGCACAGCACTTAAGGGAGGAGAACACAATAAACTGAGATACAGAGGCCACACAGCATGTCCCCGGGAGGGCTGGGAACAGAGCCCAAGTTTGCTAACTCCAGCCTCCTGCGCTCACCACCAGAGAGGAGCCTGCATCTCTCAGGATAAAACCTGAACATAGATTTCAGGAGCAGCATGAAAATGCAAACTGTGAGTGATGGAGGGAGAGCATTTTGCCTTCTCTGTGTGATGGGCTGGTTTCAGGGCAAACAGCAGCTCTGGGATGATTTCCTGAAGCCAAAGAGCAGATAGAAATTGTCCCAGGTCCTGCCATCTCCAGTGAAGGGGTAATTGCCCCACTGTGACAATATGGCAGAAGGGAAGACCCTCAGACAAGCCCATCATCTGCTGCAGATTTGTAAGTTATCTCTCCAGATCAGGCCCATTGGTGAAGAAACCTAATGGCATCAGACACACACACTGACACCCCTGCACTTGCAAAGCTCCAGGACCCTTGGGCTGCTCCCAGGTGACTCCAGGGTAGAACAGGCACCAGGAGACAAAGTACAAGGAGGAGGAGAAACACCAGGGATTTCTTGCAGTTCCTCACTGCAAACATTTGCATGTCCCTGCCTAGGCTGGAGCCATGAAAGACTCTGAAGGGGATGAGGCAAGGAGGACACCTTAGTCACTCAGCTCAAGACAGGATGAAAAAGAAGGTGATGAGAAGAGACCTGTTTGGCTGGCATATGTGCTTTCTCCTGGAAGTTTCTCCTACAGAAAGCAGAGGGTAACAGTGCAGGTGCCTCTCACCCCATGGGAGCAGAGCAAGGCTGGCTGGGACACAGGGCTCAGCAGGTGATGCTGCGATGGGGCCACACTAGTTGTTGGGGCTGCTGAAGGGAAGAGACAGCTCGGTGCAGGATCCTGGTTAACCTGGAGAGTCTGTCATCTCCTGAAATTTAGGGAGTCAGGGGTAGATGAAACAAGGAGAGGGAAAGAACAACCCCACTAACAGAACAACCAGGGAGCAAACCCAGTATCCTGCTTTGGGACGGACCAGAAAGTCTGCAGGTGAAATACAGGCTACAACAGGGTGATTAGAGGCTCTCTCTGCTCAACAATTAACACGCGATGAGTGCAGAGAGAAAGCAAGCACCGATTTTCCTCCTGCAGTCCCCTGTCTCCCTTTGCATGTATCTCTTTGAGGGCACTGATCTCTGGCAGCGAGCCGAGCTCCAGCAACGTGTGCAGTCCCAGCACGGAGGAGCTGACGGGAGGTTGGTACCAAGCCACGAGGCAGCAGATTGCGGGAGAGATCAGGATTTATCAGACAGCCGTGCACCTCAGCCCCACACCTGCAGCACGCTGCTCTGGAGCTGGTTGTGCCCCATTTCTGCAGCCCCCTGGAGCAACCTGTTCTCCTGACCGCTCCCACTCAGCATCCTGCTTCCCAGACTCCCTCCTTCTGTTCAGGGACCCTTCAAAACTCTCCTGCCAGTATTTCTCGTTCACTTTCTCTCTAGGGCTGTCAGTCCCCAAATTCAGTTTTTCAAAGATGCTTGGGCCTTTTTTGCTTGAACCATGTGGCATGGCAAAGACCTGGCCCCATCTCAGCCCTGCCACCCGGACAAGCCCTCCCCGACCCACCTGCAAAGGCCAGAGCGTCCTCCTCTGTCGGGAACCAAGCTGCTCACCTGGAGTTATCGTCTCATTGCTGGCCAGGATGGAGCGCTTCGTCTTCTCCACTTTCTGAGAGTCAACCTGTAGCAAAGGGGTGAAAAGCACTTTTCTGCAACTGTCCTCAGAAAAACGAGGAAGTCAGGCGAGGATCTGGGCTGCTGGAGGGTGCTTCATCACCAGGGGTAGCTTCAGTAGCCCAGCCTGAGCATCCAGAGAGCACCCTCTTGCAGGGTGACTGACAGCCCCCGTCTCACAAAGCTGGATGCTGTGTTGGCTCCTGAATGAGAGAAAGGCAGGGAGCGTGTGTTTAACAAACAGGAATGGAAAGGGGGAGGGAGCCTACTGCTGCTGTTTATACAGTGTTCAGCCACTGAGGGGCTTCTTGCATCGAGGAGAGAGAAGCTTTTCCACCACATCCAGTTCCCTCTCCAGGGAAACGTGGTGGGAGCTGGAGTTCTGCAGGTTCATCGTCTGTGCCACTGACCTGGGCAAGTGTCCGTCCTCACTCTGCAGCTCTCCCATCTGCTCAGGCTTTAAATTTGTTTGGGACTGGCACAGTCTTGTTCAGGGGTTGATCTCTCCCTGAATCAAGAAGTCCATAGGTCCTGCAACTCAACAGAGCCTTCATGGACCTCCTCCCAGCCTCCTCTGCCTCTGTGCTGGTACAGCACCCAGCACAGAGCAGGCTGCTGCTGTGGGACAGGCCTGTGGGTTCCCTTGGGATGCAAATAAAAGTAACTGTGAGAAGTTTTAGCCACTTGGCAATGGCTCAGTCTGTTCCAGAGCCAGATTCAGTGTGGAGCTAGGAACTCGAGTGAGTTTCTATTTTAGGGTGCTCAACACTGCCCACGCATCTGGAGCAAGAGAGAAGGAGAGGCACAAAAGCAACATCCTCATGTCCAAATCTGCAAAATACAAGCTCACAGGAGCCCAGGAAAACACCCTGCAAGCGGCACAGGGAAGCAGGAGAAGCACAGCTCCCTGCCTGGCCAAAGGTTTTGCCTTCGAAGAGGTCAGGTGTGTTCCAAGCATAGGATTTCCACCACAGACAACATGTACGTTTGCAGCTCACCTGGCCTAGGAGATGATCTCAGAGGTTAGGGAGGAGAACACCTTTCCTTGGCTTTGAGTATCTACTGCTGGAAGTCAGAGGAGTCTTGCTCTTCACTCTCACAATGGACTTTGGTTTCCTTTTCTTTGTGAGAATGGAAATGAGGAGGGTTTTCAACCAACTTTCTGTGCTGCAAAAGTCACGATACACCAGGAAAAAGAAAATGCTCCAATGGCTGGGCAGAAAAAAGAGAGTGAGAACATTCCTGAAGTAAGTCAGACGGCAAGTGGTACTTGAACCCAAGACTCAGACAAGGGTCTCCATGAGTCCCATCCTTCCCCCTCCTCTCCCTGTCTCCTGTTCAGGAAGGAAAGAGCTCGACACACCGGTGCTGGCAGCCAGGCAAATCCACCAGCTGCACTAGCTGGACTTTTGTGGGAGTTCTGTGTTTTCTCCTTCTTTCTTTTCCCTGAGGCTGTTGATTTAGCTGCTCTGGGAAGTTGAGAATGGAGGGGAGCAGGACAAGACAAACCTGCTCAGAAGGGGCCATCGCTGTCTCCCAGGGGTCCGTAGGGAGAGGTAAAGAGCAGCTAATGGGAAGTGAGTGGTGCACACTATTCCCTGTGCTCCTGGTGGATGGATGCTCCTCCTCTCCAGGGTCCTCAGCAGTGGATGGTTGATTTCTGCTTGAGAGAAAGATTTTTTTCCTCCTTCCTTTTCTGGCATAAGATCTTTCTTGCCCATTCCCCAGAGTCCTTTGCTACAGCTCCCCACTCGTCTCTTCCCCAGGCTGGAATAAGATGCCTGGGGAAAAGGCAGTGATTGACAGGAAAGAAACTCGCTGCATCCTGAAGCTGTGAACCTTCATCAGGACCATGGGGTGAATTCCAGTCATTTTCAGCACATGGTGTTCGCTGGATGACAGCAAATGCAAGTTCTTAAATCATGGATTAGTCATCGCAAGTCCCCAAGACTGTCCTCTCCCACGATCTCAGGGGGGTTCAGCGGAGAGGTTAGCACCAAAACCTGCAATGCTCCCAAACATCAACTCACCTCTTTGACCAGATAACTTAGTCAGACGAAGAGCCCCTGTGTGCCTGGCAGAACAGACAGAGCCTGGGAAGGGAGAGCTGACCATGATCCATGGTGATGCAGACGGTCACGAATGGTCCCCCCACAAGCGATCCTGCTGTGGCACGGAGCTGGGCAGTAAGGGAAGGCTGAGCTCTCAGCACACCTGGGGTGTCAGTCAGTCCAGCTGGCAGCCACCAAGATGAGGTTTGGTCCCTGCTCCCTCTGTGCTGCCCAGCTCTCTCCCCGGGAACCAGGCTCTTCTCACGGCACCGCAGACGCGGGCTGCCTGCCAGCCTGCCTAATCTCACCCAGCTACAACATAATTACTGCCAGCGGCGAGTGCATGCAGCACAGCCCCGATGCTGCCCGGCCCCCAGCTCCTCAGCAGCTGAGGGACACAGGGGGCTGCTGTGCTAGAGCCCCTCACCCTCTTGGTGGGTTGAGAGGAGCAGTTGTGGCACAGGCTGTGGCAGCCTGAACACCGGGGTGCAAAAAGAAAAAGATCTCCCCAGGCAGCTAAGAGATCCCAAAGCAGCTGAGAGCCTTCCAGCTTCAACCAGCAACTACAGCCTGAAGTATGAGGATGGGGAAATACGAAGATGGTCCCTTGAGTTGTCCTGGGGTGTGGAAGGCTGCGCAGCCCCAAGCAGAGGTGCCAGGACCCACTGTGGGCACTGTTTTAACTGCAAACGCTGGGGTATTTGCACACAAACGCCTACACGGGTGTCCCGGGAGCCTCGCGTCCTTTCAATCACGATGGGATCATTCAAAGGATCTTTGCAGCCCAAAAGCCTTTCCCAGTGGTTGAGCTTTGATTAGGTAAAAGCGAGTCTGCTCACCTGCTCTTCTGAGAATACAACAATGAATTTGATGCTCCAGGGAGCAAAAATGATGTGAAAAAGCTGAAAAATGGGGCAGAGGAGAGGGCTGCCTTTCCATCGGCCCATAATCTGCTGTGCCTCAGAGAGGAGGCAGGTCCTCAGTCTGAACACCTTGCAGCTGTAAGCCATACTCTAGCTCAACTTCTGTCATAATAAAAAGGCGTATTATCTGATCACTCCCTGGGAGAAATCTCAAAGAAATCTGTTACCAAGGCTTCCAGATGCTCCAGTTCATCCTGCTTCATCTGGAACAGCAACACTGACATACTTAAAAAAAAAGCAGCTTTTCATTTTCCAAACATCTGTTTAATTCCACCTGCATGTAACCAAAATATTTCCACTGCTCCTTCCTGCAGTGTCAAGCCTGTGTTTTGCTGAGCAGCTTCAGAAGCAGCAGCATGTTGTGGTAACACAAAAGTCCCTTTTCCATTTGAGCCCCGGAGTTCATGGATGCAGTGGATTTGGGAGTCTGTGATGCATTTGGGAACTAAATTAACCACAAAGCTGCTCAGAGGTGGGAGGGAGGATAGAAAGCTCTCTGCACCCTCTCTGAATTTAAAAGCAGGTTCTCAGTTCTTAACTGCTTTTTGTCCACACATGAACATTTGTGGAATTAGTGGAGGAGGGGAGATAGCATCAGGGACAAGGTTTTGCTGAAATACCTGAGCAATCTGATACCACAATGAGAGGCACTGGAGAAGCAGGAGAAGAGATGGGCTGAGGGGGTTGGCCTGGAAGCACGGCAGCTCTGCTCTCCTTCAGGGCAGAGAGAAGATGGGGACTCTGAGCGTGTCTTCAGGACAAGGGTCAGTGAGCCAGGAAAGAGGAGATGGTATGGAAAGAAATTAATGGGTTTGTGTCCTACCAAAGAGGTCATGCATCACGACAGTTCAGCTCCTGGCAGAGCTGGGACAGGTAGGCAGACGAGCAAACCCATAGGGCTCATTTAATTAGGCTGATTAACACCGAGGAGGGTTTATCCCTTCCACTCCCTTCCCACCCCTAGATCTCCTTCTGACATGCAAAATGCCCTTCATCATTCTCCTGTCAGGGCAGAAGGACCCTGGGCAGCTCGACAGGGTTCCTCCGGGCAGACACCAGCACCTCTGAGCCCAGAACTAGCACCGAGCTGCTGTTCTGCAAGTCACCGCACTCAAAGCTTTGCTAATTTATTAGAGGGTTGTTGCTTGTTGTTTGTGTACTGAGCCAGCTAGAAAACAGCTTCTGCAGAAGAGGATAATTGCAGTCAGATAAGCTCTTCAGAACCGGGATTGCAAAAAAATACGATACATTCTACACCAGCAGTTGTCCAGATAAACTAGAAATCTGGCTGAGTTTTTGGGTAGGAGCGTGTTTCCCGGTCTGTCACGGACTCCCTGTCTGCCTTTGGGCAAATCACTTGATGTGTCTCAATTCCCTGTACATAAAAGAGATGATAAAAATGCTTCAGTCCAGCACACACGCACACGGAGCAGTGGGCTATGTGCTATGGGGACAGTGGCAGCCTTGCTAGGACAGCTGAGGGATGACACTTCTGAGGGATTTCTTTCTAAGTTGCCCATCTCATTTAGGCAGCGTGTTCTGCAATCAGGATCTTGCTCTCACAGGCTGGATGCTCCTGCTTCATAGCCCCACGATGAAGTTAGAAATTTGTGGCCAGTCTGTCGCTTCCGAGATATCGAACGGTGCTATAAATGCTGGATCGTGGCAAGGGGAGCAGGCAGAGTTGGATGGGCTGATGGCAGCCCCAGCCTCTACTCTACCTACATGTAAAGACTGAAGGTGATGCAAGCACCTGGGAAAAATTCAGTGGATGGAGTGTTTTCTATGGGCTTGGTGCTGCCAAAAGGCACTAGGTTTCCAGGAGCTAAGACCTGGTGCTCAACACCACCACAGAGGCAGCAGGATTGTGTTTACTGCTTCACTACCTCGCTCCATCTTTTCTAGTCCTGTGTGGACCCACATGAGCTGTCAGCAAGGACCAGCTTATCCACACCGTGCTCAGCTCCGCGGTGCCGGGCTGGCGGCAGTGTCGGTGCACGCCAGCGCTGCTGGCAGCTCTTCACACCAGGGCAGGGGGTCAGATCCACTCCTGATACCGATCCAGGGATTTGGATGGGAATCCATTTGGCTCCATGTTGCCCAGAAACATCACTCAGAAGCCACCATCTGACACTGAGAGATAGGTATGACACCGAGTCCCCTGGGAGAAAGAGCAGCCGGAGTCCGAGTGGAGCACGCACAAACCAAGCAGAATCCGTGCTGGAAAGCACAAAGCCTTATAAAGGCAGTGCTCTGGGTTTGTCCTTCTTTCAGCTCTTCCAGGCGATGAAAAGGACGGCTCACAACCCTAATTAACTGGAACATGCTAATACCACTGAGCTTCCCTGGCCAGAGAATTTGGCATGAGAGGTGCGGGACACTTTCCAAACAACTGCTCAGGGGAGCGCGTGCCTGCAATCTATTATTCGATGAGCAGCGTTTCCTCTCTGCCTCCACATGAAGAGCTCAGGCCAGACACATGAGGGAGGTGAGTCAGGAGCCTGCAAATCCACTTCAAAAGCCCTTTCATGCTGGAGGAAGAAGAGACTTATTTCTCCCCGGGTGTTTAAGGTATTTAAGGTGTCAGGGGAAATACAGCTTTGCACAGTGTTACCTCTGTGAGTGCTCAGGGCTTCCAAAATGCAGCAGCATCTGGTGCTCAGCTTCCCACAGGGAAAACCACGTTCCTTCAGGGTGACATTCACTCTGGGCAGAAGATGTGCAGCCTCCCATGACACCTTTGTTCAAGGACCAGAGTAGCATCCATCATCATTTTGCAGAGCATAATGGTAGCTGGAGAACGGGGAAAGGTGGTGGGGGCCCTGGTGCCATGTCTCCAGGATGGGTTATTCCCTGGTTTGACAGCTGTCCTGGGCAAGTCAGCACCCCAGCTTGTTCCCCTGGCAGAGGAGGGGGAAGGAGCCTGCCTAGATCCTGTTACAAATACCTCAGCCTGTGAACTTCAAATGGGGAGCAAAGGGCAGGGCTCTGAAAAAGATCGATTCATCGCCATGGTAGGATCATCACTCTGGGTGTTCACCATGCTGTCAAAACCAGCAGCAGATGATGCAGCCTCCCAAAGGCCCCCACCTGCCTCTGGCTTTGGCTTCAGGCTGGTGACCTCCTGCGATGGCCCTGGCCCCAGGGCTGTTTGGGACAGCTCTGGCACAGGGCTTGGTGGCAGTAAGCACCACCACAGCCTGACCAGCACAGACACCAGGAATGGGTCAGAGGACTTGTGCAGTATTCCCAGGACCACACTGGTTTGACCACCCAACCTTTCCCACTCTCAGAGCCAAAGGATGACTCCTCCTGTACTTCTCCCCCCATCACCAGCATCATGCCATGCATCCCTCCTCCTCGGCTGGCCTGCTCCTCATCCTCACCATTGCCTGTGGCCATCGGCTGCGTGGCCAGATGTGGCACCATGTGCTTACAGAGGACACATCTCTCCCCACTCCCTCCCCATCGCATCCTTTGCAAACATTTGTTGTTATGGTGACAGCTCCAGAAGAAAAGTCTTTTTGAGGATCTTCTAGACTTTTTAACAAAGATATAGCCACTTTAATTATTTTCCTTAAAGATGTTTATCTCGCTCAATGGCAACTGAATTTCTTCCACGTTGTTTCTGGCGACCACTTGGGTAACGCTCAGGCTCCCGCTTTCATTGTGTGAGAGTAAGAAAATGGAAGGGGGAAAGGTAGAATCAAGTACAAAGACCTGCTTTTAAATCCTGCCTGGCGTCACAGGAGGGTGCTCAAGGCTGAGGCTGCCAAGCTGCAAGTGGTGTTGAGTCTAAGTTTCTCCAAAATGAGTGAGATTTTTGGAGCACATCTGCGCTTTTCTCAGATAGCAAAGCCCAAGGAAAATAGCAAGGGGGAATGTTTATAACCTGTGCTTTACAGGAAATGCTGCACTGAAAGATGATGTTCTGGCAGGGTCTTCTACAGAAACATCCCTTGGCTTTTGAAGGCTGCATGATGGTAAATTAATTCTCTCCATCTCCACTGAATGGGTTGAAGATTTTCATATGTGACATCTGGGGGTGCTGCACAGAACTGGGTTTTGTGGCTGTCTTTAATGTGAGTAATGAATATAGCAAACAGCTTCAGACCAGCCAGGGGAAAGCAAGCTGGGGATGTGATGTGACCACTGGGCTGGATTTCATGGCTGCTGTGCTCTGACCATGGAATATGGATGAGAACCCACAAAAGACTCGAGCACCTTGAGCAGCCAAGCCTGGCCAGCCCATTTTTGTAAGATGAACTCATCTAAGATCTTTCACACATCCCTGCTGTACAGAGCTGAAGTCAGAAACCTCAAAATAAAAACCCCCAAAATGACATCCTTCAGACCTTGCAGAGGCAGCTTGTCACATCTGTGAAGGCTTGGCAGCCTCTCCATGAACCAGGCATCTGAGTGCAGGACAGGAGTGTTATGGGACATCCTTCACCTGGGGACCCATCGCAGGGAAGGCTGAGAGGACAAAGCTGTTTTGACCAAGCCCTCTGCTGCGTGTGGAATATCAGAGGGGTTTCATGTGTAGCTCAGAATAAACAGGCAAACAAGCACCAGCCAGAAATGTTAATATTTGCAGAAATCTCCTGGTTTTGGCGCCTGGGTGTGGAGAGCTGAAGGACACTGGTGGAATGCAAACGTGGATTCCTGGCTGCCCAGAGGAGCAGCGTGGGGAATCTCACATCTTGGTGTGTCAGACCGCCCGGCGGGCTGGCTCGTGATGGTTTACACGAGGAGTCCTGGGGAGGGAGACTGGGCTGAGAAGTTCAGCAGCCAAATGAATCTGGTCCCTAGGAATGGAACTGCTTGAGCATCCCAGGAAAGAAAAAACAAACAAACAAACAAACACCCCAAAAAACCACAGGCATGATTAAGCAGCGTTCATCCTCCTGTGCCTGTTCCAGGACCTGATTCCTACATGCCATCACCAGTGGGCTGTGGGATAAACCTTCCCACAGCCCCAGTGCCCCCAGAGCCATGCAGCATGAGAAGAACCCCAGTCCCATGGTGCAAACTCCCTTCCTCCATGTAGCAGGAGATGGGTTTGTCCCTTTTAATCCCCAACCCCTCTCCACGAGCTCCGGGACACAAGAGGGACAAAAATGACACAGAACTTTACAGCACTGGCCTTACTTGACCTGGGTCATTTCATGCCATGTTTGGAATGGTTTGAACCTGTTCAACACCTTTCACCATCTCTATCTGGCCCATGGTTGCCAGTTCATGGGGGTACTTGGGGCCAGTTGGACACCTTCAGAGCACAAGGCTCTGGCCTTAGCAAAACAGCGGTGTCATTTGGGCCTGGGAAGAAAATATTGACAAAAAATGGCCTACCCTTTGGTCACTCTCCTCCTCCAGCTATTTATCCAAAGATATCATATCTCGGAGCATTGCTTCATTTCCTGCTGGCTTTTCTAACCAAAGCCTTTAAATCATGTTCCTGCAGCTGAGGTCACAGAGGGATGTGTAATATTCATTTACAGTGATGCAGCTGTTACCTTGATTCACCTCATCCCTTCTTCTTTCACTTTTTTCTTTCTGTTTGCTGCTTTCCCTTTCCATTTCTTCCTCCCCCCTGGTCTCAGCACAGGAGAGAGCTGGCGGGAGCCCACTGACGTGGATCCTCCTGGGGTGCAGCTGCTTTTGGGGATGTCAGGAGTCTGGGGATTTCTCCCAGACTGGAAGCACCACAGTCTCTCCCCATCAGGGATGCCATGGGCATTGGGAAGGGCTGGCTCCAGGCTGCCACATCCTCATCCCATAGAGTCCTTCCCCTGGGGCTTGCGTGGGTCAGCATGTGGAAAAGACCAAGTTTAATTCAGTTCAGTGTCTGAAATGTGGAAATAAGGACCACTGAAGGGTCCCAGGGTAAGGACAGAGGATAGGATAGGATAGGATAGGATAGGACAGGACAGGACAGGACAGGACAGGACAGAAAGGACAGGACAGGACAGGACAGGACAGGACAGAACTGAGAAGTCTTTCAACTGTGTTTAAAACAAACTCCCACATGTGGGCTTTCAAACCCCAGTAGGCAGCTGGGCTGGGAATTCCCAAGTGCTGCTGCTCTTTGTTCACTTACAGCTGCACCAAACCCACCACCTCGCTCCAATGTCCATGACTGGAGAACCCTCTGCATCCAGGTTTCCACTCTGCAGGGAGTGAGACAGGGGTGCAGGGGGGCACAGACCAGTGAGCACAGGAGTCACCCCACCAAAGGGCTGCCCAGCACCTCCCATCACAGGCTCCAGCCCCAATTTACCCCTCTGCCCCCTCCCCTGCCCTGCGGCTGGGCACCGCTCAGGCAGAGCCATGGGGGAGAGAAGGATCCAGAGGAACTGAAGTCCTCGGTGTTTATTTGTAATCAGAACAAAGTGAAACAGGGAAATCAAAATGCAAAGCTTCTCAACCTTTGTCAAGCTTTCATGCCCATGTTTGGAGAGCCAACATGACCGATAGTGCTGATCAGCAGTTTCTTCTCCTTCCACTTGTGTATTGCTGGAAGCCCAGTGAAGCTCTTCGTCAGCTGGACCCACCACACTGCCCTCTTCATCTCCCTCCTTCTGTAAGGCCAAACAGTGCCTCTGTCACCCATCTCCAAGAATACAATATTGCACAGAGCAGAGAACCACAAAGGGGTTTGGACCCAATCCACAAGCTTTCAGCCAGACCCTTCCCAATCCCCATTATCCTTCATCTCCCCAGTGCACAATCAGGCTCTCCAAACACGGCGTTCTCAGGTCCCAGCCCAGAGCATGAAGCCTCCCAAGAGGAATATGCTAAAAAAAGAAAGAAAAACATTACATTGCCAACTGAAGTGAGTGCTGAAAGGAAGGAGATGCCAGGAGCACTTAAACAAGCATTCGAGACCGGAGGACGCTCAGGCGTGTGTTTTCAATCCGCAGATGGGAGACGTGTTCATTGGGAAGTGACTGCCACTCACTGTTAGCTTTAGATCTCGTAGTTGATGTCCCAGAAAGTTAAATGGCCATGACAAAGACATCCCCGCCTGTATTAGAACTTTCTTCTGGGATTGATGGATTAGTGCAGTGCATGGTAAAATGGTGTCACTCCTCCTTTGGCTCCAAAACCTGTATTTACAGCTCAAACCTGCAAAGATGGAGATAAACAATTTTACATGGGCAATCGGTCCTGTCAGCAGCAAGAGGAGTTATTTGGGAAAATTGAGTCAAGACATGGGGGGTCCATGTCCTGGTGCAGAGCATTACTCCCATGACAGCAGCATCCCACAGCCCCGTGCCAGCCCTGGAGGCAGGGTATGTGCTGGCACAGCCCCAGCCCAGTGCCACAGCGGGGGGATGCTCCTGCTGCTCACGCTGCACAGAGCGCCCAGGACCAGGCTCCATATCTGGGGTGAGGAGGGGAGGTGATGGGGGAACTCAACATCAGCTGAGCTATCCCAAATTCTGCTGTTTAAGGCTGAAGCTTCAGTTATCTGGCTACAGAGGGACTCACCGTCTTAAAGAACAGGCCTACGGATGCTCCAGGGTGCACGTAGGTGTGGGCTGGGGGCTGTCACCTCCCTGGGCTCTGTAACCAGCCCTGCGGGAGGGATGAGCTCTCCCAACACAGCACAGATGCTGATTCATGGGGACATCTCCCATCACTGATGGCTCAGGCTGCTGGGGGAACATAACCTTTTGCAGCACGCTCCAGATCTCTGCTGAAAAACAATTATTGATGCTTTTACCTCTGTGCAGAGCTGTACAAATAATGGATCGTGGTTCTGCAAGCTAAAACAGGTCAGGGAGCAGCACCCTGGCTCACCCCGGGCTGCATGTCCTGGGCTGGGTGTCTTGTCTGCCGGCTGTCTATGTGTCTATGTGTGTGTCTATAGATAGTCTATAATGCCTCCTGGAGAAATGGTGGCAAAGGCAGGAGATCAGAGGCTGGACACGGATGATGAAGCTGTTTCCCTCTCAAAAGGATGCCTCTAAGCAGATGATTCAGCTCACATCCAAAATCTACCAGTTCAAAGCCAGCTATTTCCCAGGGATTGCTGGTGTGTGGTGGGAGGATGACACGTAAAACCAGCCACCCTCCTGCTCTGCAGGCGCTACCCACTCGCACAGCAGCTGCAGCACACGGGGCTGGCAGTGGTCACTGCTCCCAGCAAGCCCCAGCCCATGCGTGGGGTGAGATCCAGCCTCCTGGAAACACAAAACTCCATAAATGTGGGGAGTCAGGTTTTGCTGCATTAAGTCACAGCTAAGTGGAGATTGTTCGGTCATCCCTGGATCCCTGTGTCATCCCTAGGTCCTGGTGTCACTGTCCTGGCAACATTTCCAGGGAGACCCCACTGAGTTGTTCAGTGGAGAGGGGAAAAGGGCAGAAATGGGAGCAGGTTCAGCCTATTGGAAACAAATCCTGCCTGGCGGGTGCTTCCTGTCCCCCAGAGCCCAGCAAGCATCACAGGCTGAGCATCCCTGTCCCACTGCCACCATGGGGACTGGAGCAGGAGGGTGCAGCCAACTCTCACCTTGCTCAGCAAGCTGGAGCCTGCTCAGCAAGCTGAAGCCAGTCCTGAGCCCCCAGAATAACTGTGTTGGTGCTGGCAGCATATCTGGGCATGGCGTGACCTTATTGGTGTCCATGGATGCCACTTGCTTGGCCACTCAGAAGCCTCAGAACACCTTCACAGCAGCCCACATTCCCCCACCCCACCTTGTCCATGGCACCTCGTGGAGCTCAGTGCTCTCCCCCAGCCCACCCCACCCCACACAGCCCAGCATTCACACTGCCTGTGCCAGGGCTCTGCAGAGCAATGGTGAGCAACGAGGAGCTCCAGCTTGTCACTGCTTTGTGTGCGGGTGGTGGCGGGGGGCAACCTGCCCGTGGCCAGCATCCCCCAGGACTGATTGTTCCCCGTGTTGTCAGTGATGCTCAAAGTCCAAACACCAGTGCGAGGCTGTGGCTGAGCGTGCGACCCTGAGGGGCTGGTGGAGACCAAGGGGAGGCTGGTGCCTGCAGGTGGGGTGCTGCGGCCACGTCAGTGAGCAAGTGAAAAACTGGGGAAATCCGTCAGACAGGCAAATGGAGATGAGTGGAAATGGTTTCTGCATTAATTGCAGTGCTCTGAAGTGAGAACACGAAGAGCAGCAGGAGGGCAGTAGGTGGACAGTGCTGGCACACGGCCCCTTTGGGGGGATGCTCTGATCATAGGCAGTGGTTGGGGGACAGATGGTCTGTGCTACTCTGGCTTGTCCCTGTGTCCCCC